>NC_048596.1:46241516-46438675 GCF_003668045.3 Cricetulus griseus | reverse complement strand
CCGCCCGCCCGCTCGCTCGCTCGCGCCCCACTCCAAACTTTTTTTATTTGTCTTTTAATTGGCTGCTATTCCTCGGAATGAATGGTCGCTTCTTGCCTGAGAGCGAGCGCAAACTCCTTTGGTTCGGAAGAGGTCTCGCGGCGCTTGGGGGTTCTCTGGAGATTTTTCACTTCACAGCAACGATCTTTTAAAAGGCACCTTTTAGCTTCTTTTACCACATTTCATTTCCTTTTCTTCCTTCCTGTTTTCTTAGCCCCAAATTGAAGGGGATTATAAAAATAAAAGAGCGAAACGCTTGCGGCTTTTTAAAATTCTCTTTCAAACTCTGCGAACACCACCTCAAAATAATACACGAGTGTGTAAGAGGGGGAAGAAGGCAGCCAACAGCCGAACGCCCGCTCGGAACGGCTCTAACAACGCGCTCTGTGTAGGTGACTTCTTTGACCAAATTTAGCAGCAGCTAATCATTAACATTCTGATACATATTCACGACCATCCGCGGAGGACCCGTGGAGCATCCCGGGAGATGTAGTCGTCGCGACGCTACTGTGGCCCTGGATGCCGCCAGATTGACTACAATCTCCAGCTATCCCCGCGCGCGCTCCGCGGCGCTCTCCAGGCGCTCCGCCCTCCCGCGGCGCAAGGGCGCCACACCAACCAATCGGAGATGGCTGAACATTAATCGCCGTTCTGTGTTACTGCCCATCATTTCACTGCTGACAAATGGCAAGCCAAGGGGGCGGGGACGGACAGGCTGTACCCACGTGGGGGCAGGGCGTGACGAGTAGTTCCGACCAATGAGTGCAAAGGGTTGGTGCTGACGGGGGCGGGGCGCAGCGTCCCGCCCGGGGCGGAGCCTCACCCTGGCCGCCGTTCCCTAGCGCGAGCGTTCGAACCGCGGAAACATTTGTTCAGCTGTCAATCAAAGTAACGTGGGGTGGCGAGCCCCGGCTGCTGCTGTCGCTGCTGCCCTGGCTGCATCTTTAGAAGCAGGTTTCGACGGCGTTGGCGGCGGCGGTGAGCCTGCAGGCCGGTCCGAAGACGCCCTCCGAGGCTCGTCTCCCGCCCGACGCAGAGCCCGGGCTGGGCGGCCGCGCCGGGGTGCGCACTAATTAGGGACCGATGTCTCAGTAAAGAGACAAGCTCGGCCTTGTGCAACGCGCCGAAACCCCTGTTGAGACAAGAGAGGGAGGATCGCGCTGATCCCACTCCGTGCGGTTCACATCCATTTTACGCGCTGCTGGAGTCGGCATAATTTTCCGCGTGAGCGCGGACGCGGTCGGCCCGGTTTAGAGCCACAGCCGGGAGGCGTGCAAACTGGCTGGTCCCAAGGCCTCCTGGCCGGCCGGACGACTCTAACGTTCCTTTTCTTGGGAGCCGCAAGTCAAGTTCGTCCCGGGTTGAAAGAGGCCCCAAGATGGCCTGGGGAGCAGGGTCAGAGCCCGAGGGAGGCAGCCGGACGCAGTTTTGAGGCTTAGAAGGTGTGCCGGAGCTTGCAAGCTGCGCTAAGAAACCTCTGACCTTTGGGCAATCAGAATCATTCAGAAAAAGTCAAGCGGGATTATAGCCAAGGTCGTTGCGTTTGGGACATTTATTTCTGGGTCCCACTCTAACTCGAGGTACCAGCTAATGTGATGCTGTTGGTTCAACAAAAGTGGGGAAATAGTTTTTGCTAATAATAACGCTTTCCTTGGAAAAGGAAATCAGTAGCTTAATGCCCAACTCAAAGCGTTCTTCCCTGAGGACACAGGGGCAATGGTCTTAAAAAATCCAGAACTGAAGCTCATAGAACACTTAGGTTCTGCGGATAATTTTCTTCCAAAATAAGACGATGGAGGACTTGCCTTTGTCATATACCCAAACTATTAGAATGTGGCCAAACTAGAATAAAAAGAGCTATATATTCACATAAAGACGGATTTTGACATGAGGGGATACTAAAAAGCTCAATAATGGTTGCATATTGGGATTACATTTTTAAATATCACTTAAGCAAAATGTGTTTCTATTTTGCCTGCTTTTTTAACCTGGCTTCCAAGAAATTTTGAAAATGTTTACACATTTATTTAGTGGGAAGAGAGAGAGAGAGAGAGAGAGAGAGAGAGAGAGAGAGAGAGAGAGAGATCTTTCACAAGCCCTGGGGTTCAAGCTCACACATGGCAAGTGCATTTACCTGTTGAGCTATCTTGCTGGTCCTAAATTATTTTCTGAAGTTCACAGACGCCCATTATACAGCAGTGTTCAGAACCGTTCTCACAAAGGCTTGAGTGATTAGGACACTGAGTCTCAGAACACGAACAGCCACCGTTTTTCTAAGGTTGCTTATTTGCTTTCCCTGGAACTTTTTAGTGGCTTAATACCACAGTGTCTCTGTGGGAAGTTCCATGTTCTTTCTCTATTTCAGTCAAAATGGTAGTAAGTTCCATGGGAATCGGAAGCTGGTTTGTCAGGGCTATGATCCAAATGTCCTGGATGATGCCTAGAGTGTAGCTGGTGCCCAGTAAATGCTTGTTGATGGCTTCGGCAAATCCAAGCCCTGTGTTGTCCGTATAGAAAGCTGCCTTATCATTTGGATCCAACTTACTGAAATTCCATGCAGTCAGTTCCCAGGACAGAAAACAAGAAGTTTAATACTAGAGTCTGAAGGAGTATTGAAATGGTCAGGGTGGAAAGAAACTTTGTTCATAGGAAATACCAGCTTATAGTAGAGACCTTTCTCTTAACTTCTCAACACTTTATGTCAACAGAAAAGTGGCTGGAGAAAACAGGGTGTTTCTTATCATTTAAGTACACTTTTAAACTGCAGTCTGTGTGTATGTGTTACATTTTGGCCTTGTGTTGAATCTACATAAGGTGCCCTGTGGGACCGCACAATGCATGGTGCTCATGTTGATCATGTCTCCTACCTGTGCTTTTCTGTCTTTTCACAAACGGTTGAGCCAGTCTGGGAAATGATTTAGGGGCTCTATTTTGTTCTACCACAGAGTGAGAGACTCCAGAGATCTCATATGAGATGGCTTTGGTGGCACCATTGGTGTATAAAAGCCATGCCTAGCAGGGGTCCAGTCTCAAAAGTGACATGCGAGGCCAAGCACACTTTTTACTAAGGCTAAAGGCTATACATCATTTATTATTTCACGGCATACCTAATGAGTATAAAGTAAATGCCAAAATAAGATAACTTAAAAAACAAACATGGCTATTACTGATTTATTGCCCTTGTTTTAACTTTTACCTTTGTCTGCTCAGTAAAACTGAGTATTTAAATATTTTCCAGTTGGGAGAGCAGGTTCATCAATAGAGGGCCCTGGAGAGATTCCAAGACAAAGAAGCTTGCCTCCTAGTCCAGTGTGTGTGCAGGGCCATTCCCCCAAAGAACAAGGAGCAGGAGCCAGAAGCTTCATCCAGTCCACAGTTAGGTGGCTTTGGAGCAAGTGACTGAGCATATACCTTCCTCCTAACACTGCAAAGAAAGGCATTTTCAGCAAATGCTGATGTGTGGACTTCTGGTGCATTACAGAAAGCAGGTTTCCAGCTGGAATCATCTGCTTTTCAGCTGGTTACAACAGTTTTCTCCAGCAAGGTCCACTTCTAAGTCCTTGAGTCTTCAGGGTCTTGCAAGAACAATTCCTTTTCAGCAGCAGGCATGGGAGGGTGAGGGTGGAGGTAGGGGGTGTTCTGTCTCAGTACTAGAGGCAGTTGCCTCTCTTTATACCTGTTTTGCGTGATCTAGAGTCCTATATCACAGACACCCAGACATAAAATAGCTACAGTTTAAAATATTCTGAACACATAACCAAAAAATTAATTCAAAATCAAATGTATAATGAATCAAAGGTTTTTCTGGCCCAGCATTCCATTGCAGGACTGTAGCCTTGGTTCTGAACACACAAGCACGTTCTACCCTGTTATGCAGCATCATTAGAAGATGACTGGAACACCTTGGTTCAGAGTCTAGACTATTGTAAGTTATAAATTTCAGTGTTTTTAGTGTACATACAAAGTTTTCTGCTCTTATGGAAAAATAATTTAATTATAGAAAACAGACTTTTAATATTTTCCTACCACTATTCTTCCACATGTAAGTATCAAATTAGTATGTCTTTGGATAGGATTGTGTTAGAATGTTTGGTTTTTAAAATTGCTGTTTGAATTGCTGACTTGAGCTTCATAAAAAAATCATTCAATGAATTTTGGTTTGAGATTAGGACAGAATCTCCAACAATTTCCGAGGTGGCCCTAAACATACTTCTCCCATTTTATTCTATGTGTTTATGCAAAGTGGTGCTCTCTGAATTGATGATTATATTCATAGTATCTGTCAACTCTGAAAATGTTGAGGTGTCCTGCAGCAGCATCACATATTCAGCTGGGATTTAATTCTTTGTGTAAAAATAAATAAGCACTTCTGTCTCGTTAGTATGCAAATGTCTTTTCATCTTTAACGGTTAAGTTATATATACATCAATGAGTTATTTCAAAATAAATTTCTTTTCGATTTATCATCTGTAAATGTTTGAGATGTATACCTACTTAATGTACCTTTTGACCCAAGGATGCCCAGAATTTCTCTAATGAAAAGGATTAGCAGGTAGAAACAGTTTGAGACACACTGATAAGAGAGTCTTGTCACTTTTACCCATCATTTTTTTTTCTCATTCCTTGTTGTGGGTGATAATATTTTATACTGACTGAACTTTACTTGTTCAAATTACTTATATTTCTCTTCTGATTAAACCCAGGCTGTCAGTAAACAACAACAACAACGACAACAACAAAATGTTTATTTTATGTGAGAACTTAACATTTCTCTTTTGGAGCATGGTGTGGAGGAGGGGCAAACGCTATGAAGAGAAATGAAGTGGAAGGGGGTTCCCAATACCTGGGGTGGTGAGACAATGTCAGATAGGAAGGCTTCTTGGAAGAAAGGATGTTTAAGCAGAGACCTGAATGTTAAGAACAAATTGGCTGTTCCAATCACCATGAAGTGAATTCAGGTGAATGCAAAAGCTTCAGTTTCAGAAAATGTTGGCAAAGGTGAGAGGTTAAAAAAAAAAAAAAAGACAAGTATGGGGCAGGTGGAGTAATTTAAGATTAAGTCATAACTACATTCTTGAGTCCCAGTCAATAAAGACCAACCTATTGTTTTCATCTGTGCACAGCTGATTTTGGAGATGTGCTACACACA
The DNA here is from genome assembly GCF_003668045.3 of Cricetulus griseus. NCBI lineage: Eukaryota > Metazoa > Chordata > Mammalia > Rodentia > Cricetidae > Cricetulus > Cricetulus griseus. The sequence continues at coordinate 46,433,487 of NC_048596.1, read as the reverse complement.
CACACACACACACACACACACACACGCACACGCACACACGCCGCGCGCGTGCGCGCGCGCACGCACGCACGCACGCACGCACGCACACACGCACACGGGACTGTGCCTTTATCTCACCCACTAGTGACTGGCAGGCAAATTTTAATTTGAGTAGAGGCTGCATGCAATTCAAAAATGCAAGGTCTGCTTTGAATGTGCAAGTGAAACAGGGAGTGTGATGGAGGCCATTTCTAGATCAGCAATAGATTTGTTCAGTGACAGGTCACTACCCTTTTATCTATGGCAAGATGGAGATAACAAAACAATACATCAGTGTCTCAGAGAGTGCTAGACTTGTAGATTCTCTGGGATCTAGAGCTTTGGCCTTGCCGGTTGCCATTGTTTTGAGTGAGAGACCAAGGCTACCTTTGGCTTGAGATCCTTTTTAGTGGATAAAAGGCAAGTGGACATTGTTACCCTTTTTGCAGGTCTGGGAATGGGGTAGACAAATTTATATGGGTACTAAGGAGACTTTGGGGAGAAAAGAGCATTCTTCATTAAAGTTGTATTACCCGAACCTCTTAAGATCACTCTTAGTTTGTGAGTAACTAAGGCTCTTCTCCCTGACAGGGGCAGAGGTACCAACAAAGTTGTGTTGTGTGATGGGGAAGGGCCACTTAGTTTTCACTTTGAATAAGGGTCACATGCAGATCAAGAAATATCTTTCTCATTCTGAAAAAAGTCAGCACTAATGGGGTACTTTGACCTCAATGATGGAGTATATGGTGATGATAAAGCAATCAGCAGTAGACATACATTACTTAAGTCAGCAATAGTTCTGAAATCTGAAGGGGACCTTAGAATTTTCACCAACCTAGGTAGTTAAAGAGAACTGTAGACTTACTTTACTCTATGTCAATCAAGCAAGTCAAATATGAGAAATACACCATCCAAACTTACCTATTCCTAGAGAAAAACTCATCATTATTTTTCCTTGAATATAGAAGGAAGCTTGAAGAAATTGTTCTATTTTGTCCAATGACTTTAAGCAAACAGGGTATCATTATTTTTACTTTAAAGGTTAAACAACTGAGTCCCCCCAGACAAGTACTTGCCCACAGTCATACAACTTGAGAGCACTGGACATCAGAACTCCTGTCCCCTGCCTCCTTATAGCATGCCTTGCCTAAACCCAAATTCCACACGTGGTTATTCAATTCAGGAAGGCAACTGAAGTACTATTCAGCTCACCTTCCTGGTCTGAGCCTTTTAAAACATACGTTGCATTGCTGAAATGTGGGTGGATGGTGAATCCAGGGCTGTTGCTGCTGCCTCAGGGCAAAAGTAGAGAGCAAGTATTCCCACAGCCACAGGAAGCACCCGCCTGCCTCTCTGCAGCCCTGCTTAGAGTGTCTGAAGGCTTGAGAAGTGAGATTCAGGGGAGATGAATGGTACTGAAGCTGTACTTTGCTTTCAGAGAACAGCAGGGTTCACACCTGTGCAGCTGATCGTGGAGCCTTCACACAGGCTCCCGCTCTTGCTAACTATCACAACAACCTGCAGGGCAGATTTTTCCAGGAGAAAAATTGCATATTTACTTTCTGAAATTGGCAGTTTGAGAATGGGGTAGGTGTAGGAAAGAACAGCTAAGCATCACATCATCTTCTACAAGAAAGTAATTAATGGAAGTCCTCTATAGTGTTGTCTCTAGCTGCAGCCCATTCCTTAATCTCCTATAGTCTGCTCAACTTGAAACCTTTCTAATCTCATCTACATGGAGTTTTTCCATAAAAGATATGTGTGTGTGTGTGTGTGATCTCTACACCTTTTCCTACCTAGATACAAGCATTGGCACTTCTAAAAACATCATCTTGAAGTTTTATTCTTAATCCGGAGAGGATTTTATTTAAGATCATTTGCCAAACTTGATTGTGTTTTCTGCCTATCTTCTTAAATTGCCCAAGGAGTAAACTGCTGAGATGTGGAATGAGGGGGTATGCCTTCAGACACTTGTTGAAAAGTGACTGCTTCACAAAGTAATCTAAACTGTAAGTGTCTGTAATTGTAGTATGCAAGCTCCTACTGCCATCATTCAATTCACTACTTGTTCTCAATATCCTACTGCTTAGGACAATTCTGATAAATCACATGACTTCCTTTAACAGCAATCCTTGTTAAAAAAAAATATGAATGATCCACCATTCACAGTGTATCGAATCTCAGTGAACTACTAGTTTGAGAAAAGACTATGATATTCTAAGAAATTTTCGTTCTTAGAGTTGCCTCCTTCCTTCATGCTTGTAACATAGAACAAAATTTAAATTATTTTAGTTTAGTTTTTAAGGATTTATTTTTAAGTGTGTGTGTGTGTGTGTGTGTGTGTGTGTGTGTGTGTGTGTGTGTGTGTGTGTGTGTATACAGGAGCCTACATAGGCCTACATAGGCCAGATAAAGATGTCAGATACCCTAGAGCCGGAGATTCAGGCAGTTGTGAGTCACAGTAGAAACAGAACTTGGGTTCTCTGAAAGAGCCAATGTGATCCTAAAAGTTAAGTCATCTTCCCAGTGCCTGTTAAGTGTTTCTGTTAAACACATCTTAAAGAGAGACGGCTATTGTATATATCACCAGTGATTACAGAGTTCCATCACCTTTTTTATTATATATCAGTATACAAAAGCACCAAGAGTTAGAGGAGTCTTAAGACACCCATTTTACACCCCAGCAAACTAAGCTTCTGTAAAACAATAGCCCCTTTAATCTCATGCAACTGTAGTATGAAAACAAATTGGAAATAAAGATTGAGCTTTTAGAAGTCCCTTCTTTCCAGTTTACTAAAGCTGCCCTTTAATGCTGTGCAATAATTTTACTGCTTTGTGCTCTATGAAGTGTTTCCTTATAAAACTGTTAAGTGGAGAACATGGCAATTGTGATTGTCCTACCAGAATGGAAACCATAACTCAGAGGAGAGTGGCCAGCTTGGTTCATATGCATGCCTACAAACAAGGACAGGTGAACTCCACAATTTAGGCTCAGGATTTATCTGGGTAGTAGAATGATTGGTGTAGGTTAGGCCCTGAGTTCAAACTCCAGTACTACAGAGAAAAGAAACAGACTCTCACGTTAAATTATCTGTACAGCCACAAAGAAGAATTAGGCTTTAATGACCTAGGTATTTACATTTAAAAGTGTATGGGAAGGCATTTGCATAAGTCAAATGCCAGCTAATTGAGTGTCTTCATCTTCCAGTCTGTTTGATTTCTTGTTTTTATACCTGTGAGCAAAATGTCTTGCCATCAATCCGTGTATGATTTTCAGAAGCCCAATATCCTTCTCAGCATCTCCAGGGATCCTTGGAGATTTCTGTTCTTTGGAATCATTGTCCACTGTAATTTCTTCTTTTTGATGAAAGTTTGGTCTTCATTGTGTTCTTTTGGCTCATCTTTCCATTTTCACATCAGACTGCCATTTTGAACATTCTTCTAATGAACTCCAATACAGGCTGTACATGATGAACCTGCTCTACTGAAGATGCAGATGATGGAGGTAGTCACAAGTCAAAAGGACAAGCAGGGAGAGCGTGATACTTACTACCTTTATCCTGTGATTATTATCTCTACTTCTTCCACCTGCATGGCAGACGCCACTATGCAATGGAACAACTCCCCCATTCACCCTTCTCCAAGGAAATCTGAGGACGGTGTGATTGGTATACTTTTCCTGATACAGTTGCTCCCAAACAGAATATTTTAGAGCTTAGGATAGATTTCTGAATCTGACTTTTTGCAACATCTACCCAAAAAAGATGAAGAAATGTCACCCATTTCCTAGTTGCAATTTAAAACGCAAAGCAAGGTACCTACTATAATTTATCCAGTGAGAATTTAAAGGAGGAATTAAGGCTTTGAAGAGGAAAGGCATGATGAAAATAATCATATAATCTATAAGAATGATATTAATGAAGGACCTAAATGCTATGTAGATGGTGCTGTGCAGACAATTTTACCTTTACAAGCTTAAGAAAACTGGTACTTAATTATTTCTAGAAAGGAAACCATTTATTTTTATCTTCTTGGAGAATCTTGGGTTCTTTAAATTTTCTAGACAACTAATCACTTGGAAAATTATTATGATGGCAATTGTCATGTATAAATATACTTTAATAAGACAATAGAAAGATAAAAGAATTGTCAGACATTTACTTCAAGTTCAATTTGGAGACTTTTTGTTTGTAACATTTAGATTGCTATAAAGCAATCTATTCTACAACAGTTTTCCACCAAACACTAAAATAAGTGAATGAGATGTAAAGACGAGTCACAGAGGTCCATGCTAAGCTATAGCTTCACACTAGCTACCTACTATACTTACAAAATGAATACTCTGCTTCTCATCAATTTGAGATTGAAATGTTTACAATAATTTGATATAAACAACTGTATACTGTAAGGATAAATCTTTCTGTCAACTGCCCAAGCCCCGCTGCCACGTGGGCGTCCGAAATAACACAGAGAGATTAATATTAGGTACAATGCTACTGGCCAATGATTAGGGTTTTTTATATGCTTGCTCTGTCTTAAGTAACAACCATAGCCATTAATCTGTATATTTATAAAGACTTATCTTATGGAGGACGCCGGTGACATGTGTCCTCTTCCCGGGATCACATGGCAGCTCCACAGAGAAGACAGGATGAGGAAGAGAGGGATTTCCTGCTTATTCCTGCTTATATTTTGAGTCTGCCTGCTATGTCACTTCCTGCCTGGATCACAAGTAAGATTCTCTTTACTAGATTTCTCAGAATCCTCCTAGACTCCTAGTCCCACCTAACTTGCTTCCCTATTGGCCAACAGTACTTTATTTATCAACCAGTAAGACAAACATATACACAGAAGGCCCTCCCCCATCAGTATTCAACACCAGTTTTGAAAGTTGGAGAAAACTAGATTTGTGTTGCATGACGTATGTTACATACATTTTTCTAATTACTTATGCAATGTCCAGGCAAATTTATAAATGCTGTGTCAAGTAACTCTAATTAAAACATTATTATCTGTAAAGCTACTGTATCCAAAACTAAAACTTAGTACTAATTATTAAAACCAAATCATATCAAGCCATCACTTAAGGAAGAATGGTTGCCAAATGAAATAATAACTAGTCAGTTTAATGGAAATTTAAAGAATAATAAAAAGGGATGTGTAATTTTGTTTTGGACAGTTCTGAAGTCTTAGGATTTTGGCCTCATGTGTTCTGCCATACTCTGCAAAGAACCTTAAAAAGTTCTGATTTCTTAGAATTTTGGCCTCACTGCATTCTGCTAAAGGACCTGTATTTTTCCCTAGCTAGGTCACCCCTAACATTCATTGAGTCTACAAGGCATTGCTCTGACATTGACTGAATGTGGTGAAAGTTGGTGGTACAGGCTGATTGTAGGTATTGGAGGGAGACTTAAATAAATGAAGTCCTGAGTGAATGTGTACTGTTGACATGGGCATGGCCATGTCTCATGGCAGAATGGCAAAGCCCCCTCCTCCTCCTGCTGTGAGCCTCAGAGGGAAAAAGCAAAGCCTTCCTCTGGTCCATGTGTAAATGTTGATGGTATGTGATGAAAATATCTGCTGTAGCATTCTCCCTAATAGATATTTATGGTCTGAAGATTGCTCCCATAACAGAGACTGATCCTACCAGGACTAGCTAAACCTGGCCTCTTGATTCAGCTGTATACCCTAAACTTTGCCTCATACTTTATCTGTATGTAATAACCTTGCCTCCTTGCCAGCTGTACTCAATAGCATACACTCCCTCCACCCCACCCCCTGTTCAACTCTATAATAAACATTCTGAGCTTTTGAGTCTTGCAGTTTTGCCATAAAAAAATCCCAGCTTTCTTCAAGTGTGGCCATATGTCCGTCTTTTCTTCATTCCCTCACTGTCTTAAGTCAGATACAAGTCACTGGGAGTGTGTCAAGAATTTGACAACCAATAATCTCACCTACTTGAGAGGCTGAGACAGGAGTACTTGCAAATTCAAGGTTTATCTGGGCTACAAGTAAACAGAAATACAACCTGTACAACTTGATGAGACCCTACCTCAAAATTTAAAAAAGGAAGAAAATTAAACAGAGAACTACAGGCCAGGTGATGCTGGCACATGCCTTTAATCCCAGCACTTGGGAGGCAGAAGCAGGTGAATCTCAGTGAGTCCAAGGTCATCCTGGTTGACAAAGAAACCCTGTCTCTTGAAAACAACAACAACAACAACAACAAAAGAGAACTAGGAATATAGCTTAGTAGCAGGATATTTGCCAACAGAATATAAGATCTTAGGTTTAATTTCTAGCACTAAAATAAGCAAATAAATAAGGGATTGAAAGTAATACCTTAATTTCCGTCTCATTTTCTTTTACAAGTAAATCTATGGGGTCTAGGACAGATTTTCTTTATATAATTAGCAAATTGCAGAGTCAGATTCAAATCCAAGACTATTTTCTGCAAGGTTATTTTGTTGTTTTCCAAACCACTCTCTTCTGTGCCAGAAAGAATACGACATTTATGTAAATAATTTTTGTTTTTGAGACAGGTCCTCAGAACACAGTCCTGGCTGGTCTAAAACTGTGTACGCTAGGCTGCCCATGAACTCAGAGAGATCCACCTGTCTCTGCCTCTAGAATGATAGGACTGAAGGTATATGCCTCTATGCCCAATTTTTGTATATAATTTCGATTTTTAAAAATCTTGTGGGTTGTTTGGAAATCAGTATGGTGGTTGCTCAGGAAAATGGCAATCAGTCTACCTCAAGATCCAGCAATTCCTCTCTTGGGCATATACCCAAATAATGCACATTTATACAACAAGGACATATGTTTAGCTATATTTATAGCAGCGTTGTTTGTAATAACCAGAACCTGGAAGCAACCTAGATGCCCCTCAACTGAAGAATGGATAGAGAATGGAGTACTATGTGGAAAAAAGCAACGGAGTCTTGAAATTCGCAGGCAAATGGATGGAACTAGAAGAAACCATCCTCAGTGAGGTAACCCAGTCACAAAAAGACAAACATGTATGTACTCACTCATATATGAATTTTAGACATAGAGCAAAGGATTACCAGCCTACAATCCTCATCACCAAAGGAATTAGGAAACAAGAAGGACTCTAAGAGAAAAATGCATGGACCCCGGAGAAGGGGAAGGGACAGGATCTCCTGAGCTAATTGGGAGCATGATGGAAGGGGAGAGGGAGCTGGGAGAATGAGAGGGGGAGAAGAGGAGGGGAGAGGAGGAAATGGAGGAGCAGAAAGGTCCAGTTGGGGGAAGAATAGAGGAGAGCAGGATGAGAGATACCATAACAGAGAGAGCCATTAAAGGTCCGAGAAGAGATCTGGCACTAGGGAGATTTCCAGAGATCTACAAGGATGACACCAAATGGCAATCTAGGCAGTGGTGGAGAGGCTACCCTAAAGGCCCTTCCCTTATAATGAGACTGATGACTACTTCATATGCCATCTTAGAGCCCTCATCCAGTGGCTGATGGAAGCAGAGGCAGACACCCACAGATATACACTGAACTGAACTTTGGAACCCAGTTGCAGAGAGGGAGGAATGAAGATCAAAGGGGTCATTGGTACCAGGTTGGAAAAACCCACAGAAACAGCTGGCTTTAAATATGGGGATCACATGGACCCCAGACTGCTGTCTGGGAGGCCAGTACAGGACTGATCCAGACCCCTGAACATGGATGTCAATGAGGAGGCCTCGGCACTCTATGGGGCCCCTGGTAGTGGATCAGTATTTTTCCCTGGTGTAAGAAGGGACTTTAAGAGTCCATCCCAAGTAAAGGGATGCTCTCTTGGCCTGGAGACATGGGGGAGGGCCTAGGGCCATCCCAGGATGATGTTTTGGAATTTGGGGAGCTCCCTCCATGGGGAGCAGAGGGAGGAGGGGCTGGTGGGAGGTTGGGGGGGAGGGGAGGGAGAGGGAGAAGGGAGTGACATGTGAAGCAAGCTTGTTCCTAATTTGAACTAATAAAAAATAAAATAAAATAAAAATCTTGTGGGTTGACGTGCTTGTTGTACAGCATGAGGCTCCACATAAAGAAGCTGGGCATGGCAAACTTGCCTGTAATTCCAGTGCTGGATAGCTGGAGACAGTTGCATCCCAGGGCTCACTGGTCTGTTATCCTCAATCAAAGAAAGTAAGATGGAGAGTGATAAAGGAGGACATTCAACAATGACCTCAGGTCTTCATATATATGCATGCATACATGCACTCAAATCTTATATACACGCATGTGCACACAAGCACACATATACCATACACACACATACATAAATTGTTTGGATAATTTGGCTTTAAAGGATTAAGTTGTGATTAATAATTTATTTTGTTTTGCTCTTGGAGACAGGGTCTTACTAGGTATCCTAGGCTGCCCTGAACATTGCTAGGTAGTCCTGGGAAACCTTGAATTTAATAACCTCTGGCCTTAGTCTCCCAAATACTAGGATTCCAGGCGTTCACCACCACACCCAGCTGGATGCATTTTGGGTATTCCTGCAGTGAGATCTTTTAGAATTACTATATGAAGAGTGAATCAACAAATGGTTCTAAATTTATATTTCTTCAAATGAACCAGATTAAATTCTAATTCATTCAAATTGTTTTCATGTACTGATGAATAATCAAATGGCCCATTCTCTAAATCATTTTGTGTTTTAATTCTCAGCACAGGAATAATCACTAAAATTAGTGTTTAAAATACAGAAAGAACTAGGGTGCGTACCTAAGTAAGTGCTGAAAGCTTAGAGTTTTTCTGATAACCCTGGGAATTTAGAAATATAAGTTTTTGGCATGGTTATGTGCAAACAGTAGTCATGAAGTTATGATCAAATAATACTGATCATATGACACATACTCCTGAATGTGTCAAGCGGTTATTTCATGGGCAACTTTCCTGCCCAATTGATGGTCATTCTCAAATCTTTCTTTAGCCAAAGAGGAGCAAAACATACTCAGTACATAAAAATATTATTTAATAAGCTCTACTTCTTATATTGTACTAATAAACAGTGTTCTAACATGCTTGTTTTTTTGTAACATAAAAAGACAAGAAAAGCTAGAACCAGGCACTGACTGTATTGCTTGAAAATAAACTTCAGACATTTTAGGTTGACTGCTCCATTAAGCACTCCCACCCCCTTTTTTTCTCATCAACATTCACTTGGGAGAGTAATCTAGAACTTTTGAAAGAATATAATATCTGCAAGTATTTTTGATTACCAACATAGATTTATGAGACATAAGCATGAGCAGAATCAAAATTTCATTTCTGAATTAAGAACAGATACAAGCTGAATTCAAGTGTTTGTTTTCTAGAGTGCTGCTGAATTCGTCCTCTGGATTGTACCACAGAAGGCTGCAAGCAAAACACGGGCGGGTCTAGCAAACAATCCTAGACTGTTTATAACAACTGAAGCTGTGCCTTTCATATCAGAGTTCCATCAGCAAGGGGAGGGGGGGATGGCAGCGATAAGCCCATCAGTGAAACAGTACCCTTTAACAGCAGCCAGGCACTTCCTGCAATCAAAACCATGCTAGCATGTGGCTTGTTCAAATAAAAATTACTGGACTGGAGCCAAACAAGAAAAAAGTAATTGATAATGTGGTTTTTTTAGAAACCGTCCATCCATCAAATGTGTCAGTCCTTCATAATACTTTATTTCCTTCTGAACAAAGATCTTTAAAATTCATTGTGTGCACTTAAAAACAAAGTGGCCTTGTGCTGGTTTATAAAGATTCTCTTTTAGTTTGGGTTTGTTTTGTTATTTGATTACATTCCCTCCCATCCTGCATATTTTTTGCCCAGATAGTTGCTAGAAATTTCTGCCGTGCTTAAACAAAGCATCTTTGTGCTACATCAGCTTGCATTTCCCTTGGATTATGTTTGGGTGGTGACTTTTCCCTGACTTCAGCATGTAGTATCAGAGCCACAGCCTCAGTAAGTAGACTGTAACCAACAGATTCCCTGGACCTTTTTGCGCTCTGCATCCTATTAACCTGCTGGTTGGAAATGCAGGAAGTATTGCAAACAGAGGGGAAAATGGATAAAGAAATGCTACATGCATTTGCAACCAGAAGAAGCCATTCAGAGTGACCAAAAAAAAAAGGAAAGGACCCTCTTCTAGCACATGTGACAGATCTGACAATGGGTTAGCTTACTAACAATAGCCAAACATCATGTCTGTGATGTGAGTTTTGCTCATCTCCACCCTTGACAACTTCTATGTTGAAGTCAGGCTTATAAGAGTCAGTGTAACACCCCGATACACACACACACACACACACACACATACACACACACACACACACACACAATTTTGCCACTAATATGGTACAGATAAACACATGTCAAAATAAATCATTAAAGGTATCTGGCCTGCCCAAGCATCTTTTTTCTTGTTTTAAGATTTTGCGATGTAGCCCAATCTGGCCTTGAAAGTGCTATCCTCTGAAGAACAGATACTATATACATGCACCGCTATACCCAGTTCTAAACATTCTACTTTAAATGTGAGCTGCATGGTTAAAGCTTTGCAGCTGAAAATATGATAGAGAGGCTTGCAAACACTATGTGAAGGAAAATCCTGTGTCATCTTGAAATGCTTTTGTACTTTACAAATGTAGGCAATCCTACTCTGTTCTCTTCTGAAATCTTCCACAATAATAGATGAACTAGCCAAATTTAAGAATCATGTTTAGATTTTGTTGTCAGTGTCCTCATGCTTATAGGCAGAAGTTGAGCTTTACGAGACACTTACTACTGTAAGTGGCTACTTCCTGGAAAGGCAAGCCCAGCCAGTTACTGCATCAGGAATCTTAGGAGATTTTTTTTTTTTCTTGTTCTTTTGCTTGTTTGTTTGGTTGTTTTCCTGCTTCTGTGGTATGGAAAATTTAGCATTGGCCCTTCCACATACACAGGAAGAAGTCTAGCACTGACTTGAACTTGGTCTCCAGGCTGTTTTAGAAAAAGAGCCCACTGACTCCAATAAGTACTGCCCATACGCGCATGTGCAGAATGACCCACTAGACCATGGGCAAACAACATGCGTCACACACCTGGAGGAAAGTGACTCTCCCTGATTTGAAACCACCTATTGCCAATAACTCTTCAGGTAGATGTGGGGCTACATGGTTCCCTTCCCCATCCATGCTGAATTATGATGGCTTGATCTTGTACAGGTCTTATGCAGGCAGCCACAAATGGCTGTGAATTCCCAAGAGTACCAGCCAGGTTATGTCCAGAAGACATCATTTTACTGCAGACCTCCCCAACCTCAGGTTCTTACAATCTTTACCCTGAGCTTTAGGGACAGTTTGTGGTACCGCTGTCATATTTAGAACTGAGCACTCTGCAATCCCTTATTCTTTATATTTGAACCAGTTGTATTAACTGCCATGCTCTGAACAACAAAAAAGCTTCTTGGATGAGAGCTGAGTGCTACACTAATCGATAGATGGAAGTATTTAGAAGGCCACTCCATAGTTTGATATTATGCCCACTTAGCAAAATAATTGTAGTAGGTCCTCCCTCCCTTACGGCTTATGACTACCCTAGCCATGTGTTCTTGGCCAGTAATACAGTACCAGGCATGAGTTTCCTCCAATGCAATGTTCCTTAAATCTAATCAGAAAGCAATTGGCTATCCCTGTAATTATCACCAGATCAACCACCTTCTCAGCTTTTACATTTTTATACTGAAACAGGCTCTTACTAAGTTCCCAAATTGGCCTTAAGCTCACTCTGAAGACCAGGTAAGGTTTGAAATTGGATTGAGTCTTCCCTCCTCATCCTCCAGAGTAGCTGGGATCATAGGCCTGCATTTCCATGCCCAGAGTTTCTTCTTAAAGAAAAGCACAAAGAACAAAGAACCACTTCAGTAACACACAGAACTTCTGGCTTTCTCTTTTGGCCCACCCCAAAATACTGTTAAGAATGTCATGTTTGTATATAACATCAATTTTCTTGGGTAACTTCTGTTCCGTCTATGAGATATTAATACTGGAATAGCAAAGCAAAACCAAATGTTCATTCCCTGTCAGAGATTGCTACCTAAAGAATCCAAATCTGTATAGGGCTCCGGGGTTACAATCCATGGGAATTAAACATAGCAAAGAGGTCTACTATACCATCCACGGTAGATATCTTGAAAATAAGAGCTGATTTAACTTTGTAGGAGATTACCAAGAAAGGCAATGAAATTACCAAGAAAGTCTGCTTTCTAACTTCCTGAAGAAAATGAGAGGACAAGTAGAGATATGTTTATCTTTTGTTTCTCAGCTATTCTGTCCATTCTTCACATTGCTTCATGCTAGGCCTTCTGGTATGATTAAAACAAACAAACAAACAAACAAACAAAAGCTACTGTGTTTGGCTGGAGAGATGGCCTCATAGTTAAGAGCACTTTTTGCTCTTGCAGAGGGACTAGGTTCAGTTCCTAGCACTTACATGGTTGCTGATAGCTACAGCTCTAGTACCAGTGGATCCGACACTCTCTTCTGACCTCCATGGGCACCTGGTATGCATGTGGTATACTTATAGAATACAAGTAGGCAAATCACTTATACATATAAGATTTAAAAAGTAGACCTTCAAAAGAATTCTACTTTGTTAAGTAGTTTGTGGGGTTTTTGTTTTGTTTTGTAGAATTTAATATGCTCTAATATTTTGTTGTATTGTGTGTGTTTGAGAGAGACAGAGACAGAGACAGAGAGTTGAGAGTGTTGTGAAGGTATGTGTACAACATGTGTGTAGGTGTTTGGATGTGTATGTCAACAGCAGGTATTTTATTCTAACTACTCTCTACTTTGTTGATTAAGACAATGTCTCTCATTGAAGCCGAATCTCACTGATTTGGGTAGACTGGCTGGCCAAGAGGCCCCTGGTGTCCTCTCTCTGCCTCCCTGTGCCTGGATGTCAGGTGCACATCGCCATGCCTAGCTTTTTGTGTAGATTCTGGGGGTTGAATTTGTGCTCTCATGCTTGGGAAGCAAGAACTTCACTCCCTGAATCATCTCTCTACTCCCAATATGTATTTTTTTAAAGCTAAATTCCTCCTTATTTTGTTAGTCATCCAAATTTTCAGAAATTAAGGATTATTATAGCAATAATTATAAATCTTTTTTTTTAAAAAAAGAACTAATACTCAAATTCCAAGTACAACAGAGGATTTTGTCATGAGTCATGGTATTTTTTGAAATCGGGCTTCCAAAGCAAAACACTTACCAAAACCATCACATTGGAAGATAGGTGCAGTCAACAAGATACTGAAGAGAATCTAGATGGTGAAACTTGATGAAGACTGGATTATACGAAACAAAAAATCCCATAGCCTGTTCCTCTTGCTTCACTAGACCCAGAGCCTACATCACCAGATTCAGGGATTCAGGGAAGAGGGAAGCCAGTTACAGACAGGCCACCATCTTTCCTCGTGGGGCCAACACTCCTTTGTACACAGGAGTCACTCTGCTGACTGTATAGGTACATATTTGCATACTTCCCTGTGTCTTAGAAGAGAATGAATCAGGGTGTGTCAGAGCTTCCTAACACAGAACACTGGCATAACTAACTAGTACCATCATTAATTCAGTGAAATGTGTTAAATTGGGAGAAAAATAAAGAGTGGACTTCCACACTCCTGTCCATGTGGGGCTCTTGTAGGCTGTCTAGGCAACCAGGAATGGTCTTGTTAACATAAACTTTGCATATCCAGAGTGGGGTTGAGGCAGCAAGCAGGCCTACTGAACTGCTGTCTATTTTTCTGTTGCATTAATGAGACCCAGAAAGTATAGGCAGTTTTGGGTTTCCAAAAGTTGCTTAGAAGGACAGTCACTGAGTTAGACCAGCAGTTGACAACAGTCAGGTAAGGGTCCATCCAAAGTCCTTAGTATAAGCAAGGACAAATGCAGAACTCAACCATCAGAGGGATGGATAACAACAATCCAACTAGAGAAGCACACTGACCAGGCTTCTGATCAATCCACTTCCAGATGCTCTTAGAAGGAGAGACACTTCACCTCTTTCTCTAGTCACTAGCTACCTAGCCCAGGGATCTTTTGCAATAGACCCCACAAGCCTCCATAGCAAACTCTACTCTGAGGACTCTGTTTTTTCATTGTTGCCACAAAGCTCCATAAGCCCTTCCCTTCCCACTGTAACCAGAAGCAATGTTGAGCAAGAATTGGGAATAAAGGCAGAAATCTAAAGCTGAACACTAAGCAGGCTGAGTGTCAAAGTGGAGAAAATGTAGAGAAGATGAAGCCTTCCAGATTGTTAAACCCAGTGATGCTCTTTTATCACTGTTGCCTAGTTCATAGAAAAATGGAAGAAAACTGCTTCTATCAGTATCTGCTGGTAATATAAGTGAGTATGTGACTCCTGGCCTCAGAGTAATGAAGGTACTACCCTCGAGAAGCACAGAATCTGAAGTGATAATGGGAGAACCTGCATCAATATAACATAAGGTATCCATTAATATGAAAGTCTGTGCAAGGCAGATCAACTTTCAATTATGCATAAGTCAACAAATTGTGATTCTGTGAGCATCACTGTGATATTAATGGTGTTTTCATTGAACCAAAGGATAGTGCCATTATTAAGATTGCTATGTGACATCTTAGTGCTATTCCTTGACCCTGGTTTAGAAGCAAGCAAGTATTTCAGTGGATTATGGACCTTTAATCATAACTGCCAGATACAAGTGACAAACAGAAGTTTCAGCACTGCAACAAATTAATGTCTGCTTCTTATGGACCTTTTCAAGAACTAATATAAAATGAGAAAAAGATAAGCAAGTGTCAGAGATACACAGAGAAGTGTACACCAAGTGAGCAGAGAAGGACCACAGAGGATGAGCAAATTGGGAGGGAAGTAGAAATGGGACTGTGGATTTTTTGGGGCATGTCCGCACTGTAGTCTACCCAGGGCATTATAATGGTCCATATATATCTAATGATGCCATGGCCTTCCAATCTTGATCTGCATCATCTGCTTGCTTCTTTCTTCAATTCAGGATCAGGATTCCTCTAGTTCTCTTCTGACCTCCAAATCTGTGTGAGCATGTATGTATGTGTGTAGGTATGTAGATGTTGGGTAAGCAGAGCAGGTGACACCAAATGGATGAACTGTTGTGTCCTGATGACAGAGACAATCAAATCTTCCCTTTGAATTTGAATGATTCCCCTATTTATGAAGCTGAGCTTATTGACTGAAGGCCATTATCATGGTGAGACGAATGAGAGGAAGTGGTTACACATGCTTTTTCCTCCTTTTGTGTTTAGAGCTACCCAGAAGTGAACATCAATATTTAAATGTCTGGATTATCTGAGGCTTGTTAAAAACCAATTAGCTACTCCTCAGGCCCAGTGTTTGGAGCCTTTGTGGGCCAGAGCATGGAACTGTTTAGTTCTTGTGGTCAGAGGATGTGGACTCAGAGAAAGGTTAGAGGGGTAAGGGTCATTGCTGGGTTAGTGGGGCCTTATGGAAGAGACTGTCCTGAAAGAATAGGCTGGAGCCAGATCTGGAGCCTGGGAGGCAGTTAGTGGAAGACTCAGCAAGAATCCTGTACATTTGGGAATGTGTGGAGAAATCCATCACAAACTTGGGCCTTTAATTCTGAATAGCTAGGACTGTCTCTGGCTTCCAGGGAAGTCCCTCAGATTGGAAAGTCTTTGTGACCTGCAGTCATTCTGGCTTCTTGAAATGAACATGTCTTCTCCCTTCAGTGGTTACACACTTGTGTCTGGATATAGAGCCCAATTCTCAAGATGAATTGATCCTCTGCAGGGACATCTATGCTTGGTCTGCAGCAGAGGGCCTTGTCCCTCCAGATTAGGGTTCATGTTTATGAGGCAGGGTTTCTGTGTCCTTAGTCTAGACTCCCAGGGTGTCTGTCAGAAGAACAGAGTTCTTGCTCATTGGTATTCCTTTTCTTAGTTAGAGACATCATTAGCTGTCTAGGCAATATCCATTCATCTACTTCTTCATTAATAGAACTTCTCTTGTGTTTCTGGATGAAGGTTTCCAGGAAAGATTTTACCACCTTCATCAAGGAGAACAGGATTAACTGGCCTCCCACTTCCTGTCTTGAGCTCAGACACATTGTCTGGAGCAATGGGATAAGCATGTAGCTAATTAAAGTACAGAAACCAAGGTCAGTTTTCTCAGCAATTATTTGTAGAGCACCTGCTATATTTCTTGTCTCATGGACTGGACACTGCCACCATAATAGTCTCTACTGAGGCCCAGGCCAAATCTTCTGCCTCAGTTAACTTCTGCCCTTATTCAAGAATCCATCATCTGGAAGCAAACATTAGATTCTGTTGACCTTCTTACATGCCCCCACTGGCAGTGTCAGAGTGAGGGGAAGAAGGGCTGGAGCCTCCAACAGACCCTCTGGTCTTTATGGATGGGGTGCTAGAACCATTCCTGTGTTAAAATATGGTCTGAAGACAACTGGCACAGGAGATTAGAGGTCTCTGGAAAGACGGAGGTCAATGATAAGTCACCAAGAATACAAAAGTACACAGTGGTAAACAGAACATACCCATTCACAGCTACAGTTTTCAAAGTTCAAAACAGTAAAGGTAACTTTTATCGTGATTTTAATGGTTTCAAAGTGTATCTGATCTTTATCAAACAGATTCAGGCAGAGTAAGTATTCCTGAGCCTCAAAACATTGAGATTGCCTTTATGGAATATGACTATTATCTGAATTTTTATTTAAAAAGAAAAATATTTGTGTCTATGTAACAATTTCAGCTGGGAATGGCTATGGCATATTTGAATATAAACAAACAGGACTGGCTTTTATATACAAGTGAATTCATTTTCTGAGAAGTGAAGGTATTCTTTTGGGAGATTAAGGGGACTATTTTTCATTAGACTCTCTCTAGATTTTATTTTAAATGCTTATCAACTTTTAAATTCTCATTCTGTAAAGACAAAGTCACCTAACAGACCTGATCTTCAGTTAAATTTGTAGAGAACAAAAGTGCCAAAAGATGACCCATATCGTGTTACTCTGTTACCCCTTCACCTTAGCACGAAGAACCGACTAATCAAGTGCTTCTCTTACACACTCTCTGGACATGGCCTGGGCTTTCTCTCAATGCCACTCTGCATGCAGCCCAACTGGCAGTTCTCCAGCAGGCTTCCATATGGAGCTGGGCTCAGGGATTTGTTGTATTTACACAGAATTTGCATGTTCTAGAAAGAGTACCCTACTTCTGGAAACAGCCTTCAAAACTTATAGTTGAAATCTGGCCTGGTTCCACAGATTAGATGCTATTCACTTAAACTCAAGCCTATGATATCTTGGAATTCAAACCACACATCATCCATCCGGCTAAAGTTCTGAAGGATGTGGTAGAAAATGTCGTGGTATTGGCTTGTGAGGCCTTCCTCTTGGGACATTCTGTACGATGCTACAATAAGAGGCAAACTTCACCCATTTGGAAAGCACACCGGCATGTAAAAAGAGATATTGTCAAACAGAGCCATTTCCATTTGTCAGCAGTGGTTCTATATTGCTGAAGATCTGGCATTCTGACAAATTTTGAGAATCTATTTCTCAGTGCAAGGTGATATAGAATTCCAGGGGAAACCCTGAAGAATTAAGAGGTCCTCCCCTCAATCCTTACCTAGGGTTAGGAGAGAGGTTAGTTTTACCTACTTCCTTTACCCACTCTCCCAACGACACAACAGTAGAAAAGTTCTAACTCATTAAACAAAAATCCAGGGAAGCAGGGGCTAGGAGCAAATAAGTGTGGGTGATATTTAGCTGGACTACATTTCTGGCAATAATGACTAGTTGGTTGTGATGTTGCAAGAGAAATCCCAGACCTGAATACAGGAGCCAGGAATATCTTAAGCCCCAAGGAAATCCAGAGCCCTCTAAGTTTTCTTGAATCAAATTGTAAGCAAGAGGACTGTGAAAATTCCCCAAGTCTGTTTCCTCTATCTCCCTGTTGCAGCTGAAGAAAATGGAGGAGGGAAAACTGCCCAGCTGGCAGAAGCTGAGTTTCCAGATTGGCCAATTAAAGAGCTCAATGTATTGCCAGGAAAATGATTCAACACACTGATGCCAATGACACCTACTAAAGCCATCATTTATCTTATTATTCCCATCAAGCTGGATATTTTTTCTGTGGATGGGAATAATGGAATTACCTTCTTGCCAAGGCCACACACACACACACACACACACACACACACACACACACACACACGGCAGGGGAAGGAGAGAGGAGAGACAGAGACAGAGACAGAGACAGAGAGAGAGAGACAGAGAGAGAGAGAGAGAGAGAGAGAGAGAGAGAGAGAGAGAGAGAGAGAGACTCCCAAAGTACATCGGAGCACTTGGAAGTAAGAATCAGTAACTTGGGTCCTTCTCTTTTCCCCAATTCTAAGTGAGAAGTTTTGACTGTGATTATAGTAATTTTATACCACCATTAACTGTTAAGTGACAGAAAAATCTCAAGTGCATGCTGCTTAGACCACCCTCTGATTCTGGATACTACACTAGTAGCATTGAGGTACAATGATTATATCTGTGGTTAAATGTGGGATTATTCTGTTTTGTAAATCCGTGGCTATACTGGTTATCTGCTTCCACAAAAATTCTGTTAACATGCAACCACAAGATCCAGTAGCTTAAAACAACAATCTTTTTCTTTAGCTCTTGAGTTTGTGGCTTGGTTGGGCAGTTCTAGTCTTGGCCAGGCTTGGCTGATCTTGGCTGAGCTTACTCATAGTCTGTGACTCAACTGGTGGTTTGGCTGGTGGCTGACTGGTCTAGAATAGACTCATCTAGAACCATCTGGCTCTGCCTACATTATCTTTCCTCCCCCACAGACCAGCTTGGGCTTGTTCTGATGTTGGTGGCAGGGTTTTGAAAGAAGCAAAAGCATGTAGGACCTCTTGAAATCACAGCTCAAATTCACTTCACAATTAATTTCTTGTATCCTATTCTGTTGACCATGGCAGTCACAAAGGATGTAAGGAAATAGGATCTACCTTCTTTGTTTTAATTATATATTTTGGAGATGAGTGTTTCAATATTTAGCTCATGCTGGCTTTGAGCTTAGAATCCTCCTGCCTCGACTTCTTGAGTAGCTGATTTTAAAGGCACATGTAATGGGTACCCAGCTTAGGCTCCATCCCTTGATGGAAGTTGCTGCAAGGCCACACAGTAAATGTTCTGGCTAGTGGACAAAGTAGAGAACTCCAGACATTTTTGCATCAACAAAGTCACTTGGGAAATTATGTGAATAATAGGAGAGAGTATTTTAGAGGTGGTGGCCAAGAGAGGGCAGGATCTCTTTATAGCTCAGACTTTCTCAACACTCTTGTTTTTTTTTGTTTGTTTGTTTGTTTTTATAAGCAGCACACATCTCCTCTCTTCTAAGATCTTCCTATTTTAACCACAAATCGTACTAGACTAGAAACAGAAAACTCCTGTAGACTATTTCCCCAACCACAGTGATTATCCAGAGATGGACACCTATCTCTACCTAGGTTAATCAGCTGTCTTATGCCTTATCCCATATCTCATCTTAGTGTTTTCCCCCCTAGAAGTTGACCAGGCCTAATGAAGTGTACCCAAAATGCTTCTGATAGTGGAAGGCATGAGACTCCATGAAGCCAGGGACTGACATCAGCCATAGCCTCGTGGACAAAGCAAGTCTATGACACTGAAATTGACATCTGGAGAATACCTAGACAATGGGCTAATAAAATCTTAGGTCATTCCAGTTCCTCTTAGAATAGTTCAAAAACTTTGTCACACCTATTATTCTTATACATTGGGCTCGGAAGGCAATGCTTACTATCTTCTTCTCCAATGCAAGCTAGGAACTAGTTCACCAAACCCAAGTAGTATAATGTATGATGAGATTTGGAAAACAACTCCCTGCTTTTCAGCATCTTTTCACTGTATTTTTATTTACTTTGTTAGGAAGGTGTAAGAATTGGAATGTTTTAACATCTTCAGTATTCAATTCAATGTCATCCACATTTTGAAGTCCCTTTCCTATCTTCTCTGCCACGTCCTTTTCTTCTCTATACTTCTAATGCACCTTAGACATGTGTTATAAAGTACTACCCAAACATCATAGACAATGTATACAATTCTATTTGCATCCATCTGGTTAAATTGTGAGTTCTCCCTTTAGACATTTTTTTAAAAATCTTATTTACTTTTGTGTTCTTAGATCATAGTGTTGCATTGATTTTAATAAAAATGCAAGTATTCTAAAGATTAGTCTATTAAAACTTTAAGCCATTAATATCCTAGCTTGACTTCATTGATAAACATTGTTTAAGAATGCACTCATCCACCCATCAGTAACTCTGAATCTTGGCTGCATGGTTGAATCACCTGGGGAGCTTTATAAATATATTGGTGCTTGAGCCTCACCCCAGACCAATTAAATCTGAAATTCTGGGATTGGGGCCCAGGCATCAATATTTTTAATAGATTTCCAAGTGGTTCTAATATGCAGCCAGGATTAAGAAGCACTGCCCTGAATGTGGTTTCTGTCTGATACAAAGAGCCAGAGTCAAAGGAAAGATTGCATCTAGCTGGGAGTAAGACATCGAGAAGCAGTGAGTTTTGAATTAAATGTTAATGGATGGGTAGTGTTTCAGTAGTGAAACATAAAGGAACAAAAAAGACCACATAGATATTGAAAGCACTGTGAATATCCAGAAAAGGTATATCCAGCTGATCCCAATGTAGTGATGCAGGGTAGGGTGAAAAGCATTTACTGTATGTTTTGTGCCAAGCACTGGGCATTCATTTGTCAATTAATTCTCATACTTATATCCTAAGGAAAGAACTAATTTGTGGATGAAAAGAACAGAGTATATAAGCATTTGCTTATGATCATACAAATAGTTAGTGGTAAACTTAACACCAGATCTAAGCTGGTCTCCAGGCCAAAGCATTCAATCTTAACCTGGAGTGGAAGGTGGGTGGCCCCTCCTGACAGCTGCTACCTAGTGTTCCAACTTCAGCTTCCTTCAATTAAAACTAATGGAGGGCTTGTGGGCTCAACCCTATTTTCTTGGGTAAATATCAACAGGGTTAGTGTGTTTGATTGCGGTCTACATTTTCTCACCAGGTAGGGTTTAACCTGTTTTCTCTGACATGAGCTCTGGTGGCCTAACCACATGGCTAGCTCTCTGTATACCACCTACCACCAGGTTCAAGAGCCAAAGGATGGAGGGAAACTTACAATTGAGCTGCAATGGTTTCCAAGAATGATGCCTCTGAAATATTTGCTTTGTGTCTCTAATATTTCCTACTTATTTTACTTCTGGTTTTAGAAATGATTGCAGTATCCTATTCTTAGCCACCAAATCTGTCTTCCTTTTTCCCAAGCATACTACAAATCTTGACCACTTCCCCTCTTAAGCTCCTTTCTCCTCTCTCTCAACCAGCTTCACGTTGCTACACCACAAGTCAGATGCAGCCAAGTTAAGGCAGAGAACAGATTGTGGTCTTCAAGCTAAACACCAGAGATTTATTGTTCAATTTTCTTTAACACAACAGTGCTAGAGCTAAAGGGAAATCGATAGAGAGATTTTTCTAGAACAAGAAAGTGACACTAGATGGAGTTAGGAAATGCATTATCTAGAACTTTCTTATTTGCAGATATAAAAAATAAAACTACTTCCAACTAATTTAAGCACACAGAAGAAAAAAAATTACTGGTGCCTTAAAATTTTCTTGCTTATATCTCCAGAGAAGATTTGACCAGGGCCTCTAATCAGATTCTCTGATTTATGTCCATTATATTCCTGGACTTCATTCTTAAACTCTGTGTGAGTTCCCTTTAGTTCAAAGATTGATTATATCATAATTAGTGCCAGCCATGTTAGAAGCAAATATTCTTATGTTTTAACACATACCCAAGACTTATAATCAGCCCTGTGATTAGTTTGGATTTGTACCAACCTCCAGATCAATCAACAAGCACAAACAGATGCAATTCTGTTGATGAGCTGCCTAGCTCATATGCCTAGGCACTGCTCAGACTGATCTCTGACCAGTCAGCATGGCCAAGGTATTTCAGTGCTTTAGTAGTATAAGTAGAGATCACATGAGTCATCTCAAACAGCATGATCAAAGACTGGGATACGAGAAGTCCAGAAAGGACATTGAAAATATTGAAACCTGAGAAGTAAAGACGGGAGATGCCAGAGAGATAGCTACAACAGTGATCACTACAGAGAGTTACTTCCAAAGTCCAGATCTGGAGTAAATGAAGTCTCTTTTAGTATGTAGCAAAGATGAGAGCCATAACAAGATTGATCCCATTAGGCTACAGTCCCCATATCTATTCCAGTGGAGATTGCCATACTGCCACAGAGAAATCAGTTGAACTATGAGGCAGTAAATTCTTCTTTATCTCTTCTGCTAGATGATTAAACTATGAAGCAGCCAATGTTTTAGGAAGTTTATAACAACTTCTCCATCTTCATGCTGATGGATATGATGGGTCGTTAGTTTTAACTTTTAACCTCAATTTGTCATTTGCAGAAGTATTTTAATTTCATCATCAACCTTTTTGTCCAAAAATTAATGAATCATTCATTAACTGACTGAAATATTCTATTTTTACATATTATTTGATTTATCATCAAATAAGTAGAGAAATAAGCCACTGAGTTCATAGATAGAGAAGCATCTTGTTCTGTTCGGCAGGCTGGTTTGGGTATGATATATTCCAAAGAAGAGTGACAAGTATTATTTATGTATTTATGTGTTAAGCATTGACATATAGTAATACAAAAAAAACTTTGTGTTTGGTCATAATGTTTTATAAAAATCTCCTTAACATATTAGCGTTAACTAACAATCAGGATGCACTGACTGATACAATGGCTATATTCACATCATACTTCTTAATATGATAATAATAAGAATAACAATGCTATTATGTTAGATCTTTAAATATGGAGCATTAACACAGATACATCAAATTGCTTGTATTTTAACTATTTGTAGCAACATTAAGTATAAGGAATGGCAAATACTCAAATATCAAATGGAAAGACCCAAAGCAGAGAGTATTTGTAATGAGTTTTTCTCTGTCCCTCCAGCCAACTCCCAAATAACAAAGGAGACTTATTAACTATGAAAGCTTGGTCTTAGCATAGGCTTGTTTTTAATTAACTTTTTAATGTAAATTAACCCATTTTTATTCATCTAAATTCTGTCACATACCAGCCATCTTGCTACCTCTGTGTCTCCTCACATCTCTCTCAAATGCTTAGATTACTCTTCCCTTCTCTCTCTGCCTGGAAGCCCCACCTATACCTTCTGCCTAAAAATTGGACATTCAGCTTCTTATTATGCCAGTCATAGCAATACATTTCCACACAGTGTACAAATATTTATTTCCATACGGTATACAAATATCCCACAACAAGTATTCATGAGGGACAGGAACTAAAAGTGTGCTGAACTTAGTCTAGAACCTTCCTTGCTTACCATCTCTGCTCAGTTCATCTTGTTTGCAGTGACTTTTGTTTTGTTTTCCTCTGTCATTGACAGTTTTATGTTTTATTGACTACCTTCCAAGAAAAAGTTTGAAGGCTATCAGTTGTCTTTCCCAATAGTAAAATAAAATATATTTCCAAAGAGAAAGGCAGTAGAGTATTTAAAATTCTGGTCTTTGTAGACTAACTCCAAACTATCAATCATTTTTGGCAATACAATTTGCAGAAGCCAATGGACTGACTTTCGCCTAAGCTTTTTGTCCATATAGTGTTAAAAAGGAGACAATAATAGTGCATGCGTCTTAGGATCTTCTACCCAGAGTGCACATTTCACATTTGGCAGTTATAATCATTAACATCATCACACAAAAGGGAATTATGTGTGTGGGGGATGTTACTATGGAGACTAAGGATGATTGATTAATCATACATATAATACATAAAAATATGCAATAAGAAAATATGTTTGGGACAGATTTTTAAGTCATAATCTGATAAGATCCGTCTCATTTTTAAGACCCTTGGCCCTAGATTTGAATGCAGATGTGAATGAAGGGTGCTTTAGATCATTTTACTTTGGCCAAGCAAACACAGAATGGGCACTCCCATACATAAGGAGAATGAAATGTGCAATGAGCAGTTTTCTGTTCACTTGCATTAGCCTGAAGTCCTTGACCCGAGAGTCTTGTGAACTGTGTGCAGAGACATAGCTACCTTCCTGCACTGTTGCACACATTGCTCTGCTTCTCATACAAGTGTTCTTCTACTTCATCATCCCACCCCTCTCCAGCCCTTCTCTGGGCCGGGAGGCTGACCTTCACCAAACAAGTGTGGGCTTTGGTTTCGATCTATAATTAGAATTTACTAGAGCTTTGTAGGTGGGGCACCCATTCCTTAGTCTCACTTTGTCCAGATACTATTCATGAGCTACACCTATGCCTTTGGTGGTTCTTCCCATTGATCATCCCAACTCAGGTGCCACAGCAACTTTTATGTCAACAGCTTTCTACAACCAAGTTCCTCTCCTGTGGAACTGCATTATCCCTTGCTGGTTTCTCTAAACTGTGCTCACTTTGTATAATCTATTAAACTCTCAATTGTTTACTCTGGGCATGCCATATGTTTTCTCCTACACTTACTATCTACTCACTATGTCTAGCTTAGTCTTATACATCATGACAAAATTCTGACCAATCAACTTTTCTTCCATTCTAATACATTAAACAAACAAAAGCAACAAAAACTTCTAACAAACATGGCATTGTTCCAAGTTCCTCTGACAAAACTAATACTATTTCTGAAGGTACATTAGCAAGAACTATGATGTTTGACTTGAATACATTTCTGCCACTACTGGAAAAAACATTAACAGAAATGTGAGTGAAGGGGAAATTCACTCTTGAATTTGTGACCCTCATGCTAACCATCACATTTAAAATTAGAGAAAGATACATTTCCTTTCATTTTTATTTCACACGCTATATTGTGAATTTTCCTTGATGTTTATAAGTTTAAATGTGCTATTTTTTCCCCCATTAAGACCATGCAGGGTACCTTTGACACTTCCCTCTCATATGTCATAAAGGTTGCAAATTATTTTTGTTTAAGGATTGGTATGAAATTTTATTCTGGGACCAAATATGTTACTCTGGAAACAGGTTCAAAGAATTCATTATTGGACTCAGATCTCATAATTGGAAACAAATTCACACATCTCAAACTCCTTAATTAGCACATGCCAGACTTCCCTTCATTTTCATTGTTGGAAGTCACTTCGTTGATATTAAGTTTTTATTCTTTGGGAAAGCTCATCTCCTTGTAACCTTTCTACATGATCTCATATGCCTTCTATTACATGGAAAACATTCTGCCACAGAACATTGAGAACAAAGCAGGAGAGATGATCCTTGCAACCAGGGCCACAGGAGTTCAAATCTAAGTTAGGAGAAAACAAAAGAAAAAGAAAAGTTTTTCTTTTGGCGAAAACAGCTTTTAGTCATTTTGTAGCTCTGAGCATATGTGGAACCATTTAAGCAGCCCCTCAATGGGGGCAGGTTCACAAGTTCACTCACATTAGTGTCTTTTTCCCCCTACATGTGTGAGTACTTTGTCTGCATGTATGTTTGCATGCCAGAAGAAGGAATCAGATCCCATTATAGATGGTTGTGAACCACCATATGGTTACTGAAAATTGAATTGAGATCCTCTGGAAGAGCAGCCAGTGCTCTTAATCACCAAGCCATCTCTCAGCCCCTCATATTAGTATCTTACCTTACCTGTTCCTCTTCTCATGGGGAAATTCATTGCAAGGAGGTGGAGAATCCTACACTAAATCTAAGCAGTTTTCTACTAAGTCAAAATGCTCCAGAATTTATTAAGCAGTACTGAGAAATTCTGAAATCACCCCCACATTGTCTGGTAGAGATGTTTCTTTAAATATATAATTGAACTGTGTTTGAAGCATGTGGTGGCTCACACCTACAACTCCAGCACGTAGGAGGCAGAGGCAGAAAGAGTATTGTAAAACTGAGCTCAGTCTGGGCTATGAACTGAATTCCAGAACAGCCTGGGCTACAAAGTGAAACCCTGTCTCACTCCCCATCCCTTAAAAAACAACAACAAAAAATATTTGCAGCAACACATCTTTATCTACAAATGTATTAAATAATTTTAAACCATCACCAAGACTGTAACTATTATTTTTCCAGATCTTATACTGTCAAGACCCTTGCTGCTCAAAGAATGTTCTGTGGAGCAGTGTGTTGATATCACCTGGGAATTAGGTACAAATACAGAATACTAGACCCTGTGTGCATTTTATCTAGATCACCAGATGACCTGTTCATAGCTTTATTTGTTTAAGAAGTTAACACTGCTTACATATTTTAGACATTTGAATTATAGAGGCATTTCAGACATCATCCAACCCTGCATTCTTCCGCTATGTGTTGCACTCTGTTCTCATTTCACAGGATGTTGCTTGGGTTACATTGAAAAAGTTTTAAAAATGCTGCTGGAGAAATAATGCAAATAGTTGACATCAGGCTTTTTCAGAATCATGAATACACTAATCGGCATTTTGATTCTAGGGAGGGAGAATGAGATTGTGAAACAGTATTACAACTCATCTGGACCCGAGACATCATTTTCACTCATATTTTATAAATTGTTTGTGCCTGCCTTAGTCCATTATGGGTAATACCTTGGGCTTGGTGATTATCACAGGTGGGAACTTGTTTCTTGAAGCCCTACAAGTTGACAAGTTCAAGATCAAGGCACCTGAAGATCCAGTGTTTGGTGAGGGCTCTGTGGATCAGGGTGTTCACATCATCTGGGCATGATTTTGGTGACGGATCTCTGCTTCCAAGACTGTACTTTGCTGCGGTGTCTTTACCTGGACAAAGGGTAAAAAGAAAGGGGCCCAACAGACTCCCTCACTTCAATCCTAAACTCACCATTCCCATTTATCAGAGCCGAGTCCTCCCTCAGGACTTAGTCACTCTTCAAATCCTCACCTCTTAATATCATTGCACTGAGGATAGATTAAATTTCAACAACTGAGGAAAGAACACCTATGCAGACCAAAGCAGTGCCCTTTGATTTTGGAGGAGGGAGGGATGTGTTCAATTTTAACAATCTCATTTGAGAGACTTAAAGTCTTTAATTTTTCACCTCTTTATTTGGCTGCCGAAGCATATTACTCTAATATCCTATTGTGTTTTCTTTAAAACTGGAATATAACTACTGCTGCACTGTTTATAAAAGATGACCAAAATACAGTGATTCCTTCATTCTCCTCTTTGCTGTTTCTGACTTGGGAGAGGGAGGAATGCCAAGAACTGTGAATGTTGGGGATTTCTCTTACCCAAGAGCTCATGGGTTAACTGATTCCAAGCTCATGGGAGCTGGAAGACACAGAATTGTTGTGTGAGAGACTAGTGTTTTCATCAGCTCTTGATCCTCAAGACCTTTTGATATGCCATTCCTGTTAAAGGCTGTTCATGGAGTCAGTTTGAATTGGAGCTGTGGATCTTTGCACTTAGGACAACCAAATCCACCCTTTGCCCCAGAAGAAAACATTATCTTTATTTTACTGGGCAATAAACGAATTTCTCCTTTACTTCTGAGGGATACTTTCACTTCAGGGTTGTTCACTATACAAATGTCTTTGGAGAGATAGTCTTGGACCAAGGCATTTATTGTTTGTGCTCATAAAATGTGCAGTAAAATGAGGAACCTGTGGAGTGTTATCTACTACTTTTGTGGAATATTAGAGATGTTCTTCTACATGATTGTTTGGGAAATTCAGGTTGATGAAGCTTATTATGTTCAACACTTGGCTTCTATAATAACTGAGTATGTGATGGTGGGGTCATTCATTGAGACAGCTGGAAAAGCCAGAGGTTGGAGGAATACAAATGAGAGATTTTATGAGCCACAGTTCATGTCCTTGCATCCCTTCCCTAGAACATGCACTTTGCTACAAAGCAAAACATAGCTTAGTTGTGTGCATAGGAAGAAAGAAGTACAGATTTTGGAGGAAACCCAACAGTCACTGCCATACTGCCAATTTTGATAGTTATTTAGTTACAAGCTTCTGTTTCCATCTCAATTAAAAATGAGTGAAAATATACTCAGTGCTTTGATGTGGGGTTTTATATTTTGATCACCATACAATTTTAGCATTAGTAGGATCTTTAGAATCATTCACTCCCATGGGTTATTTTAGCTGTGAGAAAACAGAAACCTAGAGATTTTTCAATGGCAAGGCCATGTGACTTTCCACTTTGAGCTGGCTCATTAGCTGAGTTAAGATCTCTCTTCCATTGCTCTTTGACCTGAACCAAACTTGGAAGCTCACAAGCCTATTCTTCCCCTAAGGTTATGTTTTTTGCATTTAGAATTGTTGCTATTGAGGTTTGTAAAATCACTGAATATATAGACACATTGTTCATTCATTTGAAAATAGCTTATGGGCCAGCAAGATGGCTCAGTGGGTAAAATCATTTTTGGATAAGTCAGATGATTGGAATTCAATTCCTGTAATCCACAGTGGAAGGAGAGAACTGATGCTTGAAAGTTGATTTCTGACTCCACATACACTGTAACATGGGCACACACATGCATACTCATATAATAATCAATAAAACTAAATTAAAATTTATATTTATTGTGACCTAGTATGTTATTCTATTTATTATTTTATTGCTGTGAAGAGACACCATGACCAAGGCAACTGACAGAAGAAAACATTTAATTGAGGCCTTGCATACACTCTCAGAGAGCTAGTCCATGGTCATCATGGCGGGGATTGTGGTGGCAGACAAGCAGGTGTAATGCTAGAGATACTGCTGGGAGCTACAGCCTGATCTGCAGGTAACAGTTACAAAGTGAAACTGGACCCGGCATGGTCTTTGAAATCATAAAGCCCACTTCCAGTGACACACCTCTTCAACAAGGCCATATTTCCTAATTCTTCCCAAACAGTTCCACTAACTGTGGACCAAACATTCAAACATGAGCTTATGGGGCCATTCTTACTCAGATCAACACATAGGGAAATGCTAGTCTAGTTGGAAATGCTAGTCTAGTGGGAAATGCGGCTATGAATGGTCCAATCAAGGTCTCTGCTATTATCAATGTAACACATAATATTTAGATGATTGGCTTTTAATCATAAAAGATGCCATTGACAATTTAGAATATCACAGTTACATATGGATCCCAAGCAATTTAAAAATGTTGCCAACTTGAATTTTATAGCATAGACTTTAACAGCTTCTGGTTTCTTTACAATTAGCTTATGGCAAGTTTCTCTTTGTAGTTTATCTAATTAACCCTTTAAAATATGCCTTATGCATTACTTCTCAAAAAAATTCTGTTGCTGTTTTAGGTTAATAGGTTTTATTTTGTTAAAGACCAAACTTTATTTCAAGTCTCAAAACAGATTGGGATATTTTTAAGAAATTTCACTCACATGTTTTGATTTATCAAAGCATTTTACATTTGCTTAAAATATTCCATTCCCTAGAGAAGTCCATAATGTACTCAGTGCAAATTGAACATCAGAAATCTAATGCAGTCAAATGACAGAATGAAACTCAAAGAAACTGTGGAGGCTTTGTGCTTTAAAAGAAAAATCTGTTTTTGTGTTACATTGTGTGTACAGATTATGGAAATATCTGGAAGTTATATGTCACCTGTGTGCAAAAATATTGTTTATGTATAAGAATATATAATAAACTTTATTGAAAAAAGGTTCAGTTTAAAGTCATAATGCATGAAAACAAACAGAGCAGCATGTTGCTAAGAGGTCTAGATTGTGAACCTTAAGACTGGAGATCTAACTGTGATGGTACTTAAATTATATAGCATAAATATTTGAATCTCATTTTGTGTGCAATAATGCATGTTTTAACAATAGCATTTACTGAGCATTTACCATATACCCAACACAATGATGTCATTTTTTTTCTTTCAGCACCTCAAGGAAGTAGTAGGATATGTCCTTTTCACACCCTACTCCCCAAGCCCCCCCTCCCTGGAGATATTAAGGACAAGTTTATCTGAGACCTGTCATCTTGGAGACACTAAGGTATGGCCCATCTCCTTCCCTAAACAACTCTTTCTAGATTCATCTTCAGGACACTGTGCTGATCAGATAGGTGCTGAGCTGCAAAGGTGCTCTGGACACTCTCCTGCATTACTTTTGAGTTTTTCTGTCTCAGCGGCAACTAAAGACTAAGCAGGCCCAGTTTCCTCATAGTTCATAGCAGTTAAGGTTGATTTGTTTTCTGAGCCTCTTGTTTTATTGTCTTTTATGATTTCACTAAGATGATGGCTTAAGATGATCTGTCCCTGAACCCACCTGAGAGGTCCCCTGTACTGGTACTACTTACATGCTCAACTTAAAACTGCACATCTGACATCTCCTATTGTCATGTCATTGTAAAACACAAAGCAGTTCTTGTTTATGCTTCTTTACACCAGTGCAACCTTGTAGGGAATCAATCTCAATATTATTGTGTTATGTTTTTAATTTACCTACAAGCATGTGCATATTGTCTATGCATCTACCATTAAAACTGTTTCAAGATTTTAAATATTTATTTTTTTCACTGTATACCACTTTTTTCCTCCAGACACATATAATGTCTTGATGCATACCTGATTTTTTTTATTTTTGTCTACTTACTTTTCAGTTACCATCAGACCTCTCTCTCTCTCTCTCTCTCTCTCTCTCTCTCTCTCTCTCTCTCTGTGTGTGTGTGTGTGTGTGTGTGTGTGTGTGTGTGTTTAGCTCTTTGGTAAATGTCATTATATTACAATGACACTATGAGAAAAGGTTTTAGTCTTCATATGGCTGCCTGTCATATGAGAGCATCAGATTGCAACCCAGACCCCCTTTCTCATTATATAATAAGTCACTACTTTTTTACTATTATTATTATTGGTTTTTTGAGACAGAGTTTCTCTATTAAGCCCTAGTCTGTAGACCAGGCTGGCCTTGAACTCAGAGATCTGCCTGTTTCTGCCTCCGGAGTGCTGGTTTAAAGGCATGCGACACCATGCTCTACTCTATAGTATACTACTTTATCCTATAACTTTGAGTAATGTTTGGTTCCACCATTTAAGTACAGGAGTTTGACCTTGGAATTCTCTGAGATACCTGATATCTCTAGTATATTGATCCAAAACAGAACCAATTATGTTTTTAAACGTTTAAATATTTTAAGTTATATATTTTCTTAAATGTGAAGTGCAGGTAACATGAGCATGTGGCAAAAACTGTAAAACTATCAAAGGAGATAGACAGCAAAGTAATGATTCCATCATGTGCTCCAGCTGCTTAGAGTTTTCCCCAGAGGTGAGCACTGCTTGCCCATCTATCTGTTCCAGAGAATTCCATGCACAAGCTACAGTCTAGACCTTGACTATATCCTGCATTGAACATATATCAAAATGTCACATTGTAACCTTGAATATGTGTAATTACTGTCAATTAAAAGTAAAAACAAAAATTCAAAACCAAAAAAGGAAGGTTCAGGAGGATTCTTTTCCTCTCTGTACATTGGAAAGTGGACAACAAAGCAGTCAAGTGATGACACTCAGATGATCCACAGTGAGAAGTGGGGTTGGGCAGGACATCCTCAGCCCATGGACATGTTTATGAAAAAATGGAAAGACCCAAGAACAGTGGAGTAGCTCGCTGTGCACTCGCCCATACTACCTGGGGAAGCATGCAAGCCTGGGAGGCTGGGGCTCACTGGAGACAGCCTACCATACGGATGGTGAACTCGAGGCTCACCCTTTCACACACTCTATTTCCTTCCAAATACATGTTAGAGGAAGTGTCAGAGCAAATGCACATGCAGTAAGTATCTGGAAAGCCTTCAGGACTGTAGCTCAAGGCATTGAAATGATGAAAAGGCAACGTTACTAGAGAAAAGGCAACACTGAATGCCAGGAAGGGCCATTAAGTGCAAGTTGCCCTTAGTGCTGCAGGCAAAGTGGATGATGGGAAGCTAAAGCTTCAGAGCTTTAGCTCTGTTGTCTCCATGATGTCTTAGCTGTGGAAGAAGAGGAACCGTGGGGAAGCATGGGCTTTCTCTCCTGACAGCAAGTGGAATCCAGGGTGTTTCCAGTTTACTAGCTGCCATAGGGAAGAGGGCAGTGTACTTAATTCTCTAATTTTTCGACAGTTTGCAATTTTGTTGTAACCATACCATTGTGCCAGGTTATTGGGAAGATAAGATAAAATAAATTAGGGCAATGCCTTTCAAAGGCTGTCCCAAGGACCAGCAGCACAGACTCCCAAGGGATCTTGTTAAAAATGCAAATTATTGGCCACATCCCTAGCTGATAGCACAATTAGAACTACCTAGTCTATGGCTTAATAAACCTCCCAGTGGATAACTGCAGGACAAAATTGAGGAACTTAGAAACGGGAAAGTCTCTGGCAGAGTCCAGATGTGCAAGTGGTAACTGCCCTTATCAGTATGCTCCTTCTTCATCTGACTCTTCAATTCTCCCTCCACTCTCTAATATGATAAATTAGAATATGCTAGGGTCACCCTTTGACTTCTCTTCTAGGGAGGGAAAGAGGCAGAGCTAGAACCCTGGGGAGAAGCCAGGCTGTCACAGCCAGATGCATACCCCAGAGACCTTGACATTCATTCCTTATTGCTTCCTCAGTTTCCAGATTCCTGCTGAAAACACCCTCACTGGGTTCACCTACAAGACAGAGGAGAAGAAAGGTCACAGGAAAATTATTACTCCATCAGGCAGGTTCTATTTGAATCTGTGGCTTTGCTACTCTCTCTACTTGGTCCTTATCATAGCAGATTATATTCCTAAATAAAAATATCAGACCCTGCCTCTCTTCTATGAAAGCATACTTTGGGCTTTTAGATTTAGCCCAGTTTTGGGTGAGTATATCTTAGTGGTATAGTATTTACCTGGCATGTTCAAAGCCCTGGATTCAACCCAAGAAGAGAGAGAAAGAAAGAGAGGGAAGAAGGGAGGGAGGGAGGGAGGGAGGGAGGGAGGGAGGGAGGGAGGGAGGGAGGAAAAAGAGGTTAGGGTTACTCTTTTGTATAGCAGCCTTGTCAACCTGGCCCCAAAGGACATCATCAGCTTCAGCCTCATCTGCCATTTTCTGCTTGCCTCCAAGCCTGACTTCCTCCTCTCACACCTAATGCACACAGGTCTACAGTCTCACAAGCACATGCCAGGGCTGAGCAAGAACAAGCTTGGTGGATGTTATCCTGGAGCTCATCATGAGGGAAATGGAGTTCCAGTCCAAAGGAACACTGGTGCGAAACAAGGTGGCTTTTTTCCCCTAAAGTCTTATGTAATAAATGAGGTTTGGAGACAGGTGTGGTGGAAGATGCCTGGCTCCACTGGGACTTTAATGAAAATATTAACTATCCATGATCCCTCCTGTAAAAAATGGCAAAGTGCTGCAAACTGACCAGGTGTCATCACCTTTGATTCTGACTTCTCAGTTCTTAATCTTAGCTCTGTTATGGAATCTTATGCTGACTTTTTACCCAGACCCGAATCAAAATCACCACAGCCAGTGACTTATGGCTTCCACTCTAAGTTACCATAACTGGAAGGTAAGGCTATCACCTGGCTCCCATCCACACTATCTGAGACACTTCCCTGCCTCTGTGAAAATGATAGCTGGCCTGTGAACTTGGCTGACAGGCAGCTCTGACTCCAACCCAAAGGGCCTTGATTTCGAAGAATTATTTTCCTGACCTTAAGAGATTTTGTTTCCTTCTAATGGGTCCTAATTGTTTGTTATTATTTATTCCTTAACTACTCTGAGTAGGGATACACTGAGATTTGCAGTTGTTTATTTTGTAGCTCTTCTTGACAAATTCTTGGTGGAGAGCTTCCTCTGCACAGCTGGTATCAATATCCATAAAAGGCCATTTGAGCAATTTGTCAGCTCTCTAAGTATCAATTTCCTGGAGTGAGTGTCTTCAGTGGCCTCCACTTATGTCTGAAATATTTTTATGAATGTTTTTGCTTCTGAATTATTTTTGGAAGATATGTGGGGAAAAGAAACTTGAAAAAAATACATTTTGTTTTTTAAAAGACAGAATAGTATCCTTGTTCAGGACCCTGGTGACAAAGTTTAAATCTAGGAATCCCTGTGGCAAATTGTAGCCTAGGCTGGTGGGAAATGAGCGCCACAACAGTAAAGTCAGTGTTAATAGCCACACAGAGGGCTGCCTATTTACTACGGTATCTACTTTTCAAGAGTTTCCGCATTTGAAAAATGTGGAAAAAGACTATTACATTTTTTACCTCCATTAAAAAATCATCAGTGTTAAGACATACTTTAAATTGGAAAACATTACATTAATTCATTCCAGCCTGCTTGATTTCATAAGCTTTTGCATCCCCGTTAGGGTTACAGTATTGTCAGATCCCTAAGAAACCCAAGATAGTGTCACTCAATACCCATGGGTCCTCCCCATCCTCTATCCTAAACCTCCCTAGTCCAGTGGCTGCCCTTTGCTTCTCTTCCCCCAGATTCTGATTGCTATATAAACTAGACATTTTGTCCATGTGTTCACTTGGCTTTTGGCTTGCTCTTGGCCCCTTGGTCCATGGCTCCTCTCTTAGTCCACTTGCCCTTTCTCCTGTCTCTTTCCTCTTCCTCTCTTGCTCTTCTTATCTCTCCTTTCAAGGCCTGGTTTCAGCCTGGCCCCTCCCAGATGCCTCTGGCTGAACTCTCCCTTGTATCTACAACAAAACCCTTCTCGACCTACCTTGGAGTAGTCATTTCTTCATTTTCATTCAGTTATATTCCCAGAATAAATGCAGAGTTTGCTATAGAGTAGTGAACAAAAAAAGATTTGATGTATCAATGAATGGAGATATTGTTCAACCAAATCGGTCATCCTAAAAGTCTTGCCAGTGAATTTTACCCTATTGCATTTTGTGCTATTTATCTTGGAACATTGCCTGTGTCTTAATATTTCTCACTGCTATAGCAGAATACTAGAGACCAGAATATATGATTATCAGAAATGTATTGATTGTTGGGTCTGGGGATGGGAAACTCCAAAACCACATGGCAACGACAACTTGGCCGGGGCCTATATTGTAGTCGTTTTATGGTAGGACAAGGAAATAAAGGGAGGGTGACTTGTCGTTTTATAGGGAAGCCACTCCCCAGACCACAAATACTCCTATAATAGGGTACTAACTACCTACAGAGGGCAGTGTCCTGTGACCCAGACATCTCAAATTAGGCGTGCCTCCAAACAGCTGCACTGAGGATCAAGTTTCAACATCATAGCAGTGGTTCATTAACAATTAGTTGAAGTGATTCCTGTCTGTGCATATTTACCTTATAAAGGAGGACATGCGAAAAATAGCACAGGGTCCTAGATACCCAGTTGCTGCACAGGTTATGACTGCACAAGACTGAGAGCAACCCAATGCCATCCATAGACAACTAGTTACCACCACACTGAAGAATACTATTTAGACATTACTAAGAATTGGCATGGCTGTCTATCAAGTTATGGAAAAGGAATATATTTTTGGTTTGTTTGTTTTGGAATGGTCTCAAGCTCATGGAAAATTTGTTAAAAGTAATGAAAAGCATATTTCTCCCTTTGAGTTACTTGAAAGTAAGCTCTTATTATATCACCTTTGAACACATTGGCATGTATTTTCCTTTAAAAAGGCATTCTCCCATATGACACTGAAACAAACACATATCACCATCAGGAAATGTTACCAGAACATTCTTCCCATATAATCCCAAGACCCTTGTTAAGTTTTATGATCTTGTTACAGTTCTTTCTTTTATCAGGCATGGCATTTAGTTGCCACTGAGTATCAGTGTCCTTGCTCAGGTTGTTGACAAGCTTGTCTTCTTAGCCCGTTTGACCTTCACACTTAAGATGACTGAGACTAGGCAATTTGTAGCCTGCCCCGAATTTAGGATTGTATTGTTTCTTCATGATTAGGTGCAGGTTATTCACATTTAGCAAGACAGTCTTTTCTTTGCAGTCTATCCAGCAGCATGTGACTTCAATTTGTCTCATTATTGGTGATATTAACTTTGACCCCTTGACTAAGGGGTTATCTACTAGGTGTCTCTGCTTTGAGATTGTTCTTTTCTTCTTTGTAATTGGTAAATATTAATAAGAAGGGAGCTAAATAATGTTACAGAGTTGCTTGAGGAAGGTCTCCTTCAATACCAATCCCATGTGCGTGTGTGTGTATGTGTGTGTGTGTGTGTGTGTGTGTGTGTGTGTGTGTGTGTACACACTTACATATATACACATGCATATATAGGATATATGGTATGTATATAGAGTAGCCTTTGGGATAATTGTAATACATCACTTATTTATAGTCTGCTAAGTTTATATTTTGAAATAATCTTAATATAGCCAGTTTGAGAGCCTGGTGTTCCTGGCTTCATCTCACATGTGGTATCAGATACTACTTACCTCCATTTCCTAATTTTATTTCATGTAATTTTCCTCTTAGTATTTTAATATCTATGTCCTTAAAAGTATATACTAAAACAAAAGTATGTAGTTGATGTGGTTTGAGATAAGTGTCCCCTACAGTCCCACTTGTTAGTTCCCAAGTCATGTGTTATGCTAAATGAGAGAGTGCTCCAGAAGGACCTTGGGGTCCTATCCCTTCTTCCACAACTTTGATTCCAGGATGCCCTAGGGTGAGCAGTTTGGGCCACCACCGCAATCCTACTGTAATATGCCTCAACGCAAAACCAAAGCAGCATCCCTCAGCTTGGAGCAGAACCTCTGAAGCTGTGGCCAGGGTGACTCCTCCTAAATTGACTGGCTCATGTGTGTGTTAAGAGTGCTATAAATCTGGCTAAGACACTAACGAGACACTGGTGTGGATTGTAAGAGGACATACATATCACAGCTAACAAAACTCGGGGATCTCACAGTATACAAGCTGCTAACAGTGGACACAGTAAACACAATTCCCCAGGGAGTTTTAGGAGTTAGTGGCTGATACCCAAGCAGTAATTACTGCAGATTTCGTCCCTTCTGAAGCACTCCTGATTTGCTCTGGGAGAAGTACCTGGGTCTCTTGGAGGGAGAGATTCGCTTTCAAGTGCCTGAGGCTGGCTGATTTTTATGCAGTGATTGGTTTAGGATCTGTCATGTGATTCGGTGTAACCGGAGGACTGGAAGTAAGCTTTTTCCCTCCTGAATGATGTAGAGATGCTGGAGGAACTGATCTTTTCATCCACTCCTACACTCTTCCGATGTAGATAGTGCCTAAAAGCGCATTAGCCTTTTAGAGTCGGGAAGCAACAGAGAGAAAGATCGCTTACTTGGAACAATGGCTGCAAGAGAAATCCAGACCCAGGTCCGTGACTCACTCACCACTGATGGCTGAGTCAGAGACAGCTCACTCCTACCTCCGAGCTTTTAAGACAAGACTGAAGTGCCTATTTCTTTGAGACTGTAAGTCAGATTTTGTTACCTGCGGTCAAACAATCCAGGAAAACATAAAGAGAGGCAACATTATACCGACCGAGCAGGTTATATGTAGGAATCTATGCATATAAATATACATATATTTAATGTGTGTAACAGCAATTAATGGAAGCAGAGGCCATTTATTTGAAAGAGAGCAAGGAGAAACATATGGGAGGATGTGGAGTTAAAAATGTATCTTTTTCAGCTGAA
This sequence comes from Cricetulus griseus, assembly GCF_003668045.3. Lineage (NCBI taxonomy): Eukaryota > Metazoa > Chordata > Mammalia > Rodentia > Cricetidae > Cricetulus > Cricetulus griseus. The sequence continues at coordinate 46,395,735 of NC_048596.1, read as the reverse complement.
GGCCCAACCAAAGGGCCAGGTTCTCCAGTGCTAGTCTCCAGAAAGCAAGAAGATCGCTGTTAGTGTGACGTCAAAGCAAGATAGTGATGGAGTTTCTCCGTGGGCAAGGGGTTTCTCCTGAAAGTATAGAGCAGAGTTTGAAGGTCCCTGTTGTGTTTCAAAAAGATTACATACTGTGCATAGTTTTGTACTTGCAAAAAGAAACTCCTGAGGACAGACAGACAGACAGACAGACAGACAGACAGACAGACAGACACACACACACACACACACACACACACACACACACAATATCTGAGGAGCAAGGCAGGGAAGGACTCAGAGAATTGGCAGCAGTATAGGAATGACGAATGAGAACTAAACAGCAAACAGAAAAGTAAACTTGTTACATAAAAATTGAAAATTTTGTTTACAAAATAATGTTTTGATACAACTATTTCAATTTTCCTTATGGCACTTATTGGCCCTGTGATTTGAAACTTGATCACTTAAATCTTAAATCTTAATTCCATTATCCATGGGATGAGTTTTCTAATAGGACTTTTCCTCTTTTACAACTTCAGAGCTCTCTATCAAACCACTCAATTGTGCCTTCAAATGCAAGGCTATATGATCCAATTAATAATTTAAATCATTCCCGTTAAATTATTCCCACTTGAAATTTTCGTCTACACAAGTTTAATGGTGACTTCTTGGCAATGCATTTGGAAGCAGCCTGGGAACAGGTTGGATGACAGTATTTGGACTGGTTCCTATGACAAAACCCTGAAGCTCTTGTCACTCTGGACTCCAGCCTGCTGGTTAGCCCTTGCCTGCCATTATTGCTGACTCCTTTCGTTCTTCTTTTCTCCACCGAAAATTAATTAATAAGCAACTTATTAAGCACTGACTCCTCCCAGCACTGATCTCCATGGGAATCTTTGCTTAAAAAGATAATTTTAAAAGATTTTTTTTATTAGCTTTAAAGAAGCTTGCTTCAAGCAATTCTTTCTGTTGTCCCCCTCCCTCCATACCTTCCCTGGTGCCTTTCTACTCCCAGTGGTCTCCTTTCTACTTTCCTATATGACCTTCCTCCAGCCCAGGTCTTCTTCTCCTCTCATTGTTTCCTAGTCTAATTCAAGAGGAGGGAGTCTTTGCTTGCTTTATTGTATTTTTGAAAGACTTGCCACAAAGCTCCTTCCACAAATGTTTGCCAAGTGAATGAGTGCGGGAATGGCCGTGTAGAGCAGACCTGTTCAAACACCTGAACAAGCTTCTACCAGTGTGTGAGAAGAGCAAGGTGAATGACAGGGGCTTGTCAGTTTAACACTCGAATGATTGTGTGGTCAGGAAAATGCACATAATCATAGTTAGTTTTCCCCTGGCTCATCTTTTATTGCAGAAACTTACAGAGGAAAAGCGGACACTCTTAAAAATGCAATAATAGAAAGCAAATAGATTCTTATTAGAAACAGATTAGCTTCTTCATTAGTGCTAACTCAAGCATCCTTGGGTGCCTAGGTAATGTGCCTCTGAAAATGTGTAACTTAAAGATTCTATGTTTAAGCCAAAGACCCCTTGAACAGAGATAACTTACTCCCAAGGGCTTGGGATTGCCCCAAGGTGACTTCACACTGTGGTAGCTCTGCCCACCTGGGCTGCAGTTTTTGATCAGACTGTTCCTCTCAGAGCTGGATGCTGTGATGCCAACCACTCCCATCCCTCAGGCCACACAGGTCCTGAAGCTGACCCATCTTCTATTATGGACATGGTAAGTTGACTGCCTTCCCCTCAGGGGTCTCGGGTGCATCTTTTTTTTTTTTTTTTTTTTTTTTTTTTTTTTTCAGTGGCCTCTTCATTGGGTGCAATGTTAAAAGAGAGATGCACTTAGTTAAGCTGAGAACACCTTCATCTGTGTTTCTGTCCATCCAACAATTGAGTGTTTATCTTCCCAGCACTGAGACACAGAATAGCATCCCCTCTTTGTACTGCAATGGATCATCCTCTTTGAGGTGAGTACCAGAGCTAGCTCACCTATGAGTCACTGTCACTGTCTTTATGTATGTCTTTTCCCCACCATCACACACAGCACAGAGAAGGTCCACTTTTCCTGTCTGTAATCCTTTCTCCACAGTCCCACTGTATGTCAGATAGATCTGCAGATACGAATTGCAACAGCAAATGGAATTAGAATTCTTTTCCATTCACCTTCTGGGTGCTGGTGAACTTGGGGGACTCTAATGATTCATGAAAGAGGGGGGAAAAAGACTGGGAGTTCTTAAAGTCTGTTGGTGTAAGAGGGATGGATGTATCTGTCTGGATTTGGAACTTAGCTCACCTTTTATTTACTCTGAGAATTTGACAATCAACTGTTCTTGTTGGAACCCACTTAGAAAATGAACACAATCTTAGTACCTGCTTCATAGAGTTACTTAAGGTCAAATATACTGTGATCTGACATTACATTGACTCACCCCATTCTACCTGGATTCAATTGTTTTATCTTTCCAACTCAGTATTTCCTTTGGAAGAAAAAATTTAAATTCCTCAAACACAGCTGTTTTGAAGAATGTTAAATGATAGAAGATAATGACAGAGTTGATTATTGTAATTCATAACTTAGATAAATACTGAGACCAATGTTTGCTTTCTTAGTAAGAGTTTAAGAAAGTCTCAGACTTAAACCATGAAGCATGATATGCAGAATTAGAGATGATCATGGAGAAAGCTGGGATTGTTTGCAAATTTCCTGTCTTCCTATCAACCAATGCCAATAAAGCCCTTATTTAATACTACATTTAAGCCCAGATGCTAGTAGGAGAAGAAAATTTCAGCCACAATATCTCAAGTTAATACTAGGTGTTGTCTAAGAATTTTCTAGAAATTTAAAAATATCTCTATTTTCTCACTTAGAGGAGATATATGTGCCTCGCTGGGGACATTTATAAAACTTTAGGCAGAACATTTGGAAGGTGGCCTCGCTAAGAAATATTAGAAAAGGACGAATCTGCCAAAATAATTCTCCAAGGAACTGGGAATCAATACACTGAAATAGAGAAAAGTGCATATAAATTTGGAACTCAAATTTTGAGACCCATCTCTTGGGAGATAAAGCAGTGTGAAACAGACAAGTGTTTTTGACAAGTTTTTTTTTTTTTTATCTTGTTTTAGTTTGCTATAACCCTGAATTATTTTTTGGTCAGCTCTCTGAGCCATTGTTTCTTGTGTGTGTTTACATTTTTTTTTAAATCGTGTTTTCTTGCTCTTTTATCCAGTACTGGAGAAAATTAAAGTTTTGCATTCATTCTTACTTTGAAATGATTTTGAATTTAAAACTTTAAAACCATACAAAATGAATTACAGACCTCTGGCATAACATATATCCTAATTCAATGGAGCTTATAAAGCATAGACATTTATGGATCTAGGCACTAAGTTCAATATCACATGGCTACACCTGGTGAGATCACTTGTGCCACACCATAAAGGTAGAAAACCAGAAGGACAAGCAAGTGTGTAGGGGCGCCTCAGGCATGAGAGGTGCTTAGCTTTATGACGCCTCGATCTATCAGTAACTAATCCAGCCCAGAGGATAAGGTGTTTACTATCTTAAGGTTGTATCACCTCTTAAGGCCCCCACTTCTCGACACTGTTACAAGGACAATCATGTACATATCATGTGCATATTATGTGATAGGACCTCATGTTTCTCAGGTTGACCTCAAACCTGCTGCACAGCTGAGAATGACCCTGAACTTCTGATCTATCTGTCTTCCCCCTCCCAAGGACTGGGGTGGGAGTTGTCCACAACCTTGCCCGCTTAGTCAAGGACTGTATAAACTAAGCTACATCCCTATCCCAGAACATGTTTTATAATTTTGTTTCTATCTTTTTCTTTCTCATATGCACATGTATAAAGATGTATACAATCTTGCTATTTTTCTGAAGCTAAATAAACTACATTTTAGCTGTGCTATTTCATTACTTCCAAAAACACATTATTTCCTAATCCTGAAGTCACTCCCTTACGAAATCCCAGATAATCCTTTAAAACCAAGGAATATTGCCATTTAACACATTTGAATCTCATTCGATTTTTATCAGTTTCCCAATAAAAAGGTTCTGGGGACCACAGAATCCAATAGAAGCCCACAGGCTGCGTTTAGCCAACATGGTTCTTCAGTCTTCTTCAATAATGGAAAATTCCAGTTTTTTCTTGCCTCTATGACCTTGATATTCTTGAAAATTACAGGCCAATTATGTCTTAATTTTTATCCCTAAAGTTCCTATAAATAGTCCTAAAAAGAATATCCCCAAATTTAGATTAAATTTCATGTTTTACTTGAGATACTTATGTTTACTTAAGATACTTATGCATTTTGGCAAAAGTATGATAGAATTACTATGTGTTCCTCAGTAAATATTGTAGCACAAATAATACAGACCCAGAGACAGATATTGGGGTCCAAGCTGAAGATCAGATAAGCAAAGCAGCCAGCCACTAGAGAGTTTTTACTTCTACCAATGCTCAGACCGAAGGGTCAATCCACCGAGTCTCACACCGTTCCCAATTGCACTGCTGCTCAGACTCACTGAGACTGCACTGTGCTCCTTATATTCTCTCTAGTGCTGACATTAAAGGCATGAGCTCTGTTTTCTCTTTTAGACTGATTCACTCTCATGCAGCCCAGGGTGGCCTTGAACTCACATTCATCTGCCTCTGTCTCCTGAGTATTGAGATTAAAGGGGTGCATCACTACTGTCTGGCCTCAATGGCTATGGCTAGCTTTGCTTTCTGATCTTCGGGCAAGCTTTATTAAATCATAAACAATTTATCAGCACAAGATATTTTCTGCAAGTATGAGATGTCAATGTGCTACAGGTTAGATGCTGTTTAAGTCTCAGCAGTCAGTTTAGAAAGGTACTTTCCAGGTTCCTACACTGTAAAATTATTCACAGTTTGTTTTGCAACTATTAATTAATAAGAAATTAAGTGATTTCTGGGAATAGTTTAACACTGAGTAAATATTTTGTTTTTTATCAAAATTTTACCTGTAAGTCTTATCATCTTTGATGGGCCTTTTATATATATTTTATATTTAAATTTATATATTTATTATATATCTTATTATTTTTAATATATATATATACATTTATTATTTTTAATATATATATATACACAATTTTTTTGAGATAAGGTTTCACTGTATATCCCTGACTGATCTGGGACTGTCTGTATAGACTAGGCAGGCCTCAAACTCACCTTTGTATACTGAGTGCTGGGATTAAAAGTCTCTGCTACCATAAATGACTTTAAAAACTTGTTAAGGTAATGTTTGGAAAATGGTGATTTTGTACAAATATTTTTTTATTATTTGTTTCACGTGATACAATTTGGTAGGTAGAGCTAGATATCACTTATCTCTCTACCATCTATATATAACACTATCTATTAATCATCTTCCATCCATATATCTGTACTGGCTGGTTTTGTGTGTCAACTTGACAGTTCCCCAGTTGAGGAAATGCCTTAATGATATCAGCTCTTACAGCATTTTCTCATTTAGTGATCAATGGGGGAGGACCCAGCCCATGGTGGATGGTGCCATCCCTGGACTGCTGGTCCTGGGTTCTATAAGAAGATGGGCTGAGCAAGCCATGGGAAGCAGCACCCCACCATGGCTTCTGCATCAGCTGCCTCCAGGATCCCGCCCTGCTTGTGTTCCTGTCCTGACTTCCTTCAGTGATGAACAGCAATGTTGAATTGCAAGCCAAATAAATCCTTTCCTCCCCAACTTGCTTTTTGATTGTGGTGTTTTGCCACAGTACTAGTAGCCCTAACTAAGACGATAGAGACCATCTCTTGGCTTGAATGAAAACGCCCCCATAGACAGGTTGGTAGTGCTGTTTGGGTAGGTTTTGGAGGTGTGGTCTTGCTGGAGGAAGTATGTTACTAGGTGCAGGGGAAAGGCAGTCTTTGAGGTTTCTAAACTATGTGCCACTCCCTGTTTGTTCCCTCTGCTTCTTGCTTGTGGTTCAGGATGTGAGCTCTCAGTATCCCGGTTAAGCCTGCTGCTTGTTGCCATGTTTTCCTGCCATGTCATACCCTCATCTCCTGGAACCAGAAGCCCAAGTAAACCCTTCCTTATATGAATTGCACTGGTCATGGTGTTTTACCATTGCAACAGAAAAGAAAATAACACTCAATGTATTATTATTATTATTATTATTATTATTATTATATTTCAAAGTTAGAGTTTCCTATATTTTGTCAAATGAAGGTGTTTTAATTTAACCATATGGCCTTTTGGCTTCTGTTAACTTTTTAAATATTTTCTTGCTTTCTGGCATAAGTTGTTCTAAGCTCATCTTGTTTCTGTGTACTCACTGGATTCAGCTGCTTCCCCAATGCACTTGACTTCCTTTATTTAGAAACCAAGGACTGAATCCCTTGACTATCTCCATGCTGTTGTATTGAGGTCATCTTTGCAGATAGTACTAGAAGCGATCTGTGTGGGCGCAGATGTCTACAAGCACACTTACAGATTTAATTCTGTTTGTGTTTGTTTAAAAATTGTGACTCCATATTGATACTTCTCATTCCAGTTCTGCAGTACTGGACACTCCAGGGGTAATACGTCTGCTCTTTCTGTATTTGTAACTCCTGCAACAGTGAGAAGCCCACTGCCAGTTATTTTCAACTTATTTATTTTTTCAATACTCTAAGTAATCAATGTTCTACCTCAGGATACTTTCTTCAGCCCTAATTCTACCATTTCTGCCCAGTGAATATGCAATTGATTCCCTTAGCTTCACCCAAACAGCATGGGCAATGGTCAGCTATTATGTGCTCTGGAATTGTTCTAGCAACATTATCAAGAGATAGGACGGAAAAGTGGGCGACAGCAGTGCGTGCCTTTAATCCCAGCACTTGGGAGGCAGAGGCAGGCCAATCTCTGTGAGGTGGAGATCAGCCTTTTCCACAGAGCAAGTTCAAGGACAGATAGGACTGTTACACAGAGAAACCCTGTCTCCAAAAACCAATAAAAACTAAAAATAAGGGACTGGAGAGATGGCTCAGTGATTGGGAGTGCCAACTGCTCTTCCAGAGGAACCGGGTTTAATTCTCAGCACCTACATGGCAGCTCACATCTATCTGTGGCTCAAGTTCCAGGAGACCTGACATCTTCACATGGACATGTATGCAGGCAAAACACTAATGCTCATGGAATAAAAATAAACAAATTAAAAATAAATAAATAAACACATACATGCAGCTATGTCCTAGTATGATCAAGTTTCATAGACAGATGAAGTGATGTGGAACAGAACTATGATTTCACTGTTGTGGGAAATCATGGAAGATGGACAGTTCTGGGCAGGTCACACATCATTTACTTCTGTTGCTAAAATTCCTTCCTAAGGGGAACCAAAAACAATATCGAAGTTCTCAATGACAGACCAAGGGATGATTCTGCTAAAGTTCACTCTGGAACCAATGAGTATATTGGGATTACTTAGAGCACACAGGTGAAGGGTTATATACAGGGGTGTGAATTGTCCACCCATCCCTGCATCCCAAACAGGTTACACCTGGAAAGCCTTTATCCATCTAAGATGCAGGTTTCCTCATAACTTCCCTGCAGTGGCATAGAGGAAGCTCCCCCTTCCTATCTAAGGCAGAGTGGCATACAACCCGTGTTAGGGGCAACTGGGTACTCAGTTGAGGGTCTCTGACCCTCCCCACTCCCCCAGGAAGGACCATAAACAGTCAATAAGCCCAGCTCTGGGGATCCTTTGGTCTGACACTCCTAAGGTAGCAGCTGCTTGGCTGTGAGGACAGTCCCTCACAAGAGCTTCCCTGGAATCTGCCAGGTTCTTTTCTTCATGGAACAAAGGTACTTAAGAGAAGAAAGAAGTGACACTTGAAATTCCACCCTTATCTAACCCTTTCCCACAGGACAGGGTCTTTTCTTTCAAAGCATGAGGTACTTAGGGATAGAAACTGTCACCACCCTAAGATATCTGTGTCCCTAATGTACACCAATTCATTCTCCTCTCCACCTTCCCTTCCTCCTCCATCTTCCCAGGAGCTAGCTTTTAAAGAAGTGTTTGCTGATGATGCCAGAATACGTAAGACGTATTCTCCACTTTGTCCTTTGCATGCCTTCATTTTGTAGTAATACTGTCAGGAATTGAGACATCTAGGATTACATAACTGCCAGGTATGATGGTGATTTACACCTTTGATTCCAGTCCTCAAGAGACAGAAGCAGGCCAGCCTTTTTGAGTATGAGGCCAGCATAGTGAGTCCCAGGCTAGCCAAGACTGAGTAGTGAGATCCTGTCTCAGAATATATGTATGTATAACATGGAAGCACATTGATGCAGATAGTTCCTCATTTCTAAACCATAGTTATGTTTAAAAAGCTCAGGGAAATTAACATGATATGTTCAAGGACCTCCAAGTACATGACTATTTTTTTCGGAGATTTTTACAAAATTCTGTTGCCAAATTGTGAATTTATATGTTTTATCCTTTTATCACACGGTGTCTTGATGTTCTAGTTGTTAGCAACCTCTTTGAAGGTAATTTGGTAATGAAATAATGATCTGGTATCCTTATATTCTTTGAATATTATTTTTTCCACTCACACCTGTTCAGCATCTCCAGAACAAAAAGGGAAAATGCAGTGAGTTTGTTAAGTCAGGGTTTGACTTTGCTTTTTTCCTCATTTTCCTAACCCCCTGAGAAGCTGTTGGCTTTCTGAACTGGAAAGTTTAAATCTGCAGGATGTATCATTGCCCCACAGACACTGATGTGAAAAATACTTAATGGAAAGGTTTGTCTATTGCGGTACCTATAGATGATTGTTTTTAGTATTCACACAGGTAAGGGAACACATGTTAGAGGAAGTCCCTAGTAGAAATCTTTCCAAAATGGATTAATTAGAAGCACTCGAAAGTCTTTAACCAAAGAAAGCTACAGATTGATTGCTTGTGGCATGTGTACTTGAAAGTGTCAATCTAGAAATGTCTCATTAGTCAAGAAAAAAAAGAGGCTTTGGATTCAGTGAGGAGCTGGTACAGATGGATGAGAGAGGATTAGGAAGGCATTTTTCAGTAGTTTTTTTTTATTTGAAGTAATTTTTTAAAAAATATTGTATGTATGTATGTATGTATTATGTATGTATGTATGTATGTATGTATGTATGTATGTATGTATATATATGTGTTTATGGGCACAGAAGAGGAGTCCAGTCCCCTGGAGTTGAAGTTAAAAGTGGCTGGTTTTGAGCCAGCTGGCATGGGTGCTGGGAACAGAACTCTGGTCCTCTGAACAAGCAGCAAATATTCATAATTCCCAAGCTGTCTCTCCAGTTGCCCCCTTAGGCTTTTCTTAAACTTATACTAATATTATTAGTATATAAAGTTATAGGCCAAAGCAATTTCATAGACATTATCTCATCTAAATCTGCACTAGTATATCTCCAACAAGAAAAGTGGTCCCAAGCTTGGCAAAAGGGTCAATTCACACAGAAAGACTCTCAAAGATAATTCCTGCCTGCAAAATATGGTAGGAACACAAATATTTCTTGGGGTATAGCACATTAGAGATAGAAAAATATTTGTAAAACTTTTCCAATTTAAAATAATTGGATTTTTTAAAAATTTTAATGGGAATCTTGCTGCTACTTTGACCTAATTGGAAGAGCTAGTTTAGTTTTTGACTATTATATCTGGTCTAACAGAATGAGTTTTTTTTTTTTTCCTATGGAAAGACAAAAGAATAGAGTTAGGTTTTTGTTTGTTTGTTTTTTGTTTGTTTGGGTTTTTTGTTATCACTTTTTTCATAATTACCAGAGAAACTTTCACTCCATAATGGATCATTATGATTGGCCATATCATTTCCTTTTACCTTTGACAATGGGTTCAAAATTATTTTAAAATGTGATGGAGATACTGTGCCCCTCGTGTTTAGATTCCAGGCCAAGGAATGGAGTTACTGCATATTCTGTGGAGTCTGGTTCAAGCTTGATCACTGTGGATAGTGGCTAGATAGTCCTGGTGCAGAGTAATTGGGTGGAGAGGCCTGTAGGCAACATTTCAAGGGAAACATTGCAGAAGTTAAAATTGAGGAGTTGCTTCTATTTTTATTTCACATAAGCATGCCTGGTTTCCTATCCCTTGTGCTATAAGCAAGAAGCTGCAAACTTTTCCAATTAAAATGGAAAATGCCTAGGCAGAGTCTATGGGCACCAGGTAATTGGATGAGAATTTCACCATGGATCTTGCCCCTGCTCATCCAAATATCCAGAGTGTTTTCTTCACAACCTGCTAAACACTGGGGCTGGGGGACATTAGAAATGCTTCACTGAATGTGTCAGTTTCCAGGCAGGTGCTTTCAATTTTTGCCTAAAGTTAAAGGATCCCTAAGCAAGATCATTTGTAAATAATTATCTTGCATATTTGATTCACCCAAGATCATATTCTTTTCACATGGTCTTAATTCTGCCAGATAAACCAATGATTCTCAAACATTAGCTCTCAGGACCCTGTATATTGCTACAACCTTATGAGAACTCAAGAGTTTTTGTTCCTGTATGTTTTTTCTTCACTATTTATCAGTGTTGAAATCAAGGACTGGAAGTTGTTTAAAGTATTTATTAAATTACTATAAAATGCAGCAATGAACCCCATACATGTTAATGTGGACAGTACATTTTATTTTTATTACATATTTATATATGTACACACACACACACACACACATATATATATATATATGTATATATATATAGTAAAAGTTTAGTATGTCAAGAAAACAATTCTAGATGAATATGCACCAATCATATTGTGAAAAACTATAAAGCAGAATAACAGAACATTACAAACTTATTAAAGCAATCAAATATAGTTCAAGTTCCTATCATTCATTATTTTTTTGCCTTTTTTTCCTTTTTTTTTTTTTTTTTTTTTTTTTTTTTTTGGTTTTTTTCGAGACAGGGTTTCTCTGTATAGCTTTGGAGCCTATCCTGGCACTCACTCTGGAAACCAGGCTGGCCTTGAACTCACAGAGATCCACCTACCTCTGCCTTCTGAGTGCTGGGATTAAAGGCATGCGCCACCAACGCCCAGCCTATCATTTATATTTTAAGTACTGATAGTATGAAAGCAAATTAGCAAGCCTGTAGTAGAACTCTGAACAGCACTCTTGCCCAACTGAATCTTTTGAACACCCCAGCATAAACAACAGATCTACCTTCCTCTCCGGCAAGCACTGAAAACAAGGCTGATCTTTCCTTGGTTTAAAACCATTGAAAAGTATGAAATGGTATCAAACTTGAAATCAATAGCACAAAAATCTCAGGAGAGACCCTAAACAGCTGGAAACACTATACTTTTTAAAAATTGTTTTTAATTTCATTTTACATTTCAACGGCAGTTTTCCCTCTCACCCCTCCTCCTGTCCACTCTCCCCTCCCCTCCCCAGCCCACCCCCAATCTACTCCTCCTCTTGGGTAAGGGCTCCCAAGGGCACAATAGTTTGGGGCAGGACCGTCTCCCTCCCATGCATTAAGACTGAGCATAGCATCTCACCATAGGGAGAGAGTTCCTACATGCTAGCTCACCAGTACATTTTATTAAGGTAACTACATGATTTAAATCAAAACAGTGAGTGTAAAGAATGGTACTGTTAAGTATTTGCAAGTCTCTCTAGTGCCAGATTCAATAAGTGACAGTTACTTCATACAATATCATATGCTGTGGAGTTCCTGGAATTCTTTACCATGCTCTCATGCAATAACGAGAGTAAAAGAGGCAAGATAATCTCTGTGTTGCTATTTTAGAATTATGGTTTTGACCTCACAGCCCCTCTGAAATGAGGAACCCCTACAGGTCCTCGCTTATTACAGAGCTGCTGAGATAAACAAACATGAATAGAATTACAATCTAGTTAAGTGGCCCTGTTTAGAACTATGAAGGGTCAGTGTGTTCACTGGCGTCTTCAGAAGTCAGGTAACCAGCATCACAGAGCAGACACCATGATAATTCTGACCTAGACACCCCAGCATGTCTTTTGCTGACTAGTACATGTTTCCATGTCTAGAACTTATTAACATAGAGGTAATATTTCTAAACAGAATCTGTGAATTAAATGGTGAAATGTATAAAAGGAATAATTAAGTCAGGCTTGATGGCACAGGCCTGTAATAACTGGCTGTTGAGGAGGCTGAGACAAGGTGGCTCATAAATTTAAAAGATGACTTAGCTATGGAGTGGGTTCAAGGCCATTCTAGGCAATTTAGTGAGACCCTGTCACAAAGAAAATGGAAGCTATAGCTTGCTGGTAGAGTACTTACCTACCATTTGAGAGGTTCTAGGTTAAATTCCTAGTGTTGTGGGGGGGAAGGAAAAAAGAAAAGAACAAGAGGAAGAAAAGGAGGAGGGGCATGGGAAAAGAGGAGGGATGTGGGGATTGGATCAGGAAGAGGGGAGGTGTAATAATTTATAAAACAGCCTGATGGTAGGACTTTAATCCCAGCACTCTGGTGGTAGAGATAGGCAGATAATCTGAGTTCAAAGCCAGTCTGGTCTACAAAGTGAGTTTTAGGAATACACAGAAAAACCCTGTCTCAAAAACGAACAAACAAAACAATTGACAAGATAATAAATGAAATTTCCTTCATTGATAGAATAAAGGAGAAAAATCACATGATCACTTCCACAGATGTGTTGACATTTTATGAAAGCAACAATTATATATAATTAAAGCTCACTAAATTGGGATAGAAGGAAATTTATACAGCCTGATAATCTGTATCTTGAGAAACATACAAAAATACCCAACAGCTTTTTTTCTCCTTTAACATATCAAGTACTTATGACTGTATTTCACAAGCATAGTATAAAATATCTGCACAAAAAATAGAAGAAAAATTACTGAGATAAAATTTAAAATGTGTAAGAAAAAGGTAAGCCTAAGTATTTGAAGACCCATTACCATTAAGAATTCTAGCTTCACCAAAATTCAGTAATATCTCAATTCAACTCCAAGATGCATTTCATTTGTTTTGTATAGAAGTTGTCAATCTGATTCTAAAGTTTGTATAGAAGCGAAGAGAGAAAGGACTGGCAGAGATACTGTTGAAGACAAGGGAGAGTGTTTGAGATCTACAGACATTTATACCAGGTTGTTGTCTTACACCTGTAGCTTCAGAACTCAGAAGGCTAAGGTAAGAGGATTACTGGGCTAGAGCGTATGTATGTATGTATGTATGTATGTATGTATGTATGTATGTATATGTATATTTGGGTCATAGTTTTAAAGAGTGTAACACAAACTTAGCTAGAATAAGGCATAGACGTAGGGCTGCCTCCTATACTACTCACTACCTCAAAACAAAGAAAACAACAATAAAATACTGTATTAAGGGTGTATTCATGCAAACTGGACAAACATAATTAGAAAAAAAATCAAGTCTGGAAAAAAATCACAAAAATAAATACTATTTACAATAAATTTGCTATTCTATGATAGCACAGAACAAAGTACATTATGAAAATGGTACTGGATTCATTTATTATCCAAAGATAAAAGAACATCCTGTGATTCTGACAATATCAAAAAAGAATCTCTGAAAGATCATAGTTAAACGGCTTCTTAGAAGGTTGAGGAGAAATTCTTTTCCACTTGGGCAGCTAGGAAGTTTCTCTTAAGTGGCATGCTAAGAAGACTAGCTATAAAGGAAAACACTGGCAGGCTTGAATTACATTAAAATTGAGAACTTTGGCACATCAGATGACCATTCAGGTTATAGGAAGACTGCTGCTGAGAAATGTATTTGTACAATGTCTCTACCAAAGATCTCCCAGAGTTATACAAATGTGTATGTTCATGAGTAAGTACACAGATAACTTCTATCTTAATAAGAAATGAGTAGCCAATGATAAAGTAGCCAATAATTAAAGAGAACATTTCATGAGTTCAGTGTCAGTAGATGTTTGGGAAATACAGAGAACACCAATGCCTCTGTACATCCACAGAATGACCAAAGCAAACCCAAACCACAGCAAAAGCCAACCAAATCAAGCAGACCAAAACCTTACCAGACCATAGCAAGGTTTAATGGTGGTAGAGCATCTGGAATTCTCATACACTTCGGCAAATTCTTTGGTGTTATTGCCTAAAAATTAAAAATATGTTTTTCCGGGATGGGTGGGGAGTTGGGGTAGAAGGGAGAGAGCAGAGACAGGTGGATCTCTAGGGCCCAGGGCTTACTGGCTAGTTAGCCTGGCCTACTAGGCATATGTCAAGTCAGTATGAGAGCCTGTCACAAAAAAACAAAACAAGATAAACACGCATCCCCAAATAACCAACATTGCCTGAGAAGTGACAACTGAGCTTGTCCTCTCCTTTCACATGTACACTTGAACACACATGTACAACATATGCTTTTCTTATAAACAATTATTTTTCTAAGTATATATCGACGTAAGTGCTATATACCAACACTAAAACATGTACAACAATATTGAAGACAGCATTGTTTATAACAGCCCCAAGTCAGGAAAGAAAAACCCTACTATTATTTATTCATTTTGCTTTTTAATTGTTTTAAAGGTTTATTTATTTTATGTGTAAAAATGTTCTGTTTGCATGTATGGCTGTAACATGTGTGCTTGGTGTTCATGGAGGTCAGAAGAAGGTAGAGGATCCCCTGGAGTTATGGGTGGTTGTGAACTACCAAGTGGATACTGGGAATTGAACCTGGGTCCTCTGCAAGAACAAGTGCTTTTAAATGCTGAGCTATTCTCAAGCTCCATTGTTTTTAGGGCAGGGTCTTGTGATATAGCCCTGATAGGCCTCAAACTCATAGCAATCCTTCTGCCTCAGCCTCCTGTTTGCTAGGATTATAGGCAGAAGCAACCATGCCCAACCCTAGACAGATGGTGATATAGTGATGCAATGGGCCACACCCCAGCAATGAACATGAATGAGTCACAGCTACCTGTAACAATCCACAGAAATCACTTTGATAAAGGGTTGGGAGAAAGACTTCGGGTGCGTTTATATTGCATTAAGAGTCTATACACTCTATAAAACATTTATAGCTTCAGGCTATGAGTGAGACCTCTGGCTTCTTGATAATCTTCTGTATCTGAATTATGTGGTGATTTCATCACTTCTGCCAAATTCAGCAAAAATTAATTCTTCATATTTACATACTTTCTGATAAGCATGCTACTTTTTTATTTTTTTGTAATTAAATTTTTTTAGTTCAAATTAGGAACAAGCTTGCTTCACATGTCAATCCCTTCTCCCTCCCCTCCTCCCAACCCTTCCCCCCCAACTCCTGCCTGTCCCCTACCCCATCCATCTTCCAATTCCCAGGCAGGGTAGGGCACTCGACGGACCTCCTCAAAGTCCACCACATCATCCTGGGTTGGGCCTAGAGTGCATCCCTTCAAAGTCCCTTCTTACACCCGGGAAAAATACTAATCCACTACCAGGGGCCCACTAGAATGCGGAGGCCTCCTCATTGTCATCCATGTTCAGGGGTCACATGCTACATTTTTAAAAGCTGAGAAGTACATGTCTTATCCTATACTAGAATACAGGTGTCTAATCTTCCCACTGATAAAAAAAATTCTTATATTGAAGCTCAAGATACTGAGCCGAGGAATGAATAAACCATTCCCTTGTGCCATTATCCAGAATTCTGGGTTGTTCTCAACTAGGAATGGGATTGGCAATTTGTTGCCTCTCTTGAATCTCTAGTTCTGTTATCCCTTTATGGTCACTAGAACAAGGTTGATGCCTGCCTGCTGATAAAAGGTGCATTAGGAAATATGGCAGATATGGGGCCATAGTGTCTTATGCCTATGGGTATTCTAACATGTAAGGGTGACCTGAGGTACCCTAGGGAAAATACACTTGTCGGGGAGAATAGTGCAAAGATCAGGTAGACATTTCTGCCCGCAGGAGGACAGGTTCCAAAGGTGTGGCCACTAAACAGAACAGATAATGTCCCAGAGGCATGCAAGGACTTCAGGGGAGTTGAGGTGAATGGATAATCCATTCCTTCAAGTATTTATTGTCTGTTCTTGAACAGAGATTGTTAGGCATTGTTAATGATTGAGCAAAGATCTCAGGGACACAGCGTCATGGGGGCTATGCTACAAGAAGTACCGTTTTTTCCATTTAGCACTCCCTTTTCTGGGAATGCATTTCCTGTGTTAATGAGTGTCTGCCTATATTTACCTTATAACAAAATCACAGTCTTTATTTGTAAATATTGTATTCTGCTGACACAAGGCCTGGTAAGAGAGTAAGGGAGTCTTGACAGATTCATCTACATTTCCATTTCCTCCCTCTATAAGCAACATTATACATTTGTAAGAAATTTGGGCAATAAATAGCAACCAGGAGTGCATAAGCTTATACGTGACTTGTACCAATGCCAGCTGTACGCAAGCTTTGCCCATATAGTGCAGCATGAATTATTCAACACTTCTGTGTTAAATGGCCATTTTTGGAATCTACTTTGTATATTTGAAGTTTTTGCATTTTAAGTGGTAGACTTAATTTGTGCTTATCCTGAAATTATAATTGCTATTCTGACATGCTGCCTTTATCAAAGCATGTATTCTTATGCATGGAAAGTACATTTTAGAATGATGGTATGACTTTTAAATACACACACACACACATACACACACACACACACACACACACACACACACACACACACACACTGATACCATATACTCATATTGTGGTGATCTTATGCACACACCATGCTCAGAAATTTTCTTTAAACTTGAAAATCCAGAGATCTTACAAGTAAAATACAGGCTGTACTTAAGCAAATTATAATATAAAGTAAGAGTGCAAAAGATGGGTAGAAATTACTTCTAGCCAAAATAGTTATAAATTTAGTAATATAAAGTGGTAACCACAGGCTGGGCTTGTAGTCAGATAAGTTGAGAGCACAACTGTGTTCAGCTACTCATTATCTCTGTGGTCTTGGGCAGTGTATCTCTCTCTGTTGGGCTCTGTGTCCTTCTATGAAAAATAGGGCTTATATTACTTGTCTCCTAGAAATATTCTGGAATTCAACGAGGTAAAACATACAATGTTCCAGTCTCATCAGGAGATTAAAAGGAGGACTATTAATTTTCAATAGAAACTTGTATAGCAACCAAATTTTCAGTACAGTCTGCTGATTTTTGACATCTTTCTTAAGGTGTGGTTATGACACAATGCTTTTGACACACCAAAGGACACATTCATCTTGCCCAGTGGGAGTGCAAGATACTGCTGAAACATCCCCACTTCTAGCCTGTCATCTTAGGCATCAGAATGAAGAGAGAAGACCATTTGTACCAAGACAGCATTTGTTGAATTACTGAATTGATTAATGATATAAATTGAAGGGCTGAGGCACTGAGAACTATGGTTATTCAAATATATCCCCTGTGGATGTCTGGAAATCAAGCCTTCAGCTTCTTAGGAACAAGTTTTATATATGCTTTCAAATTTATTCCTGTGTCAGGGCCTGTAGTTGAACAAATGTGTAAAATTTAGTTAAATTTTTCCTAGGGCATAATCACAAATCCTGATACCCAACCCCACCCTATGTGTTTCTATTGCTGTGAAGAGACACTATGACCATGGAAACTCTTATAGAGGAAAAAAATTTAATTGGGGTAGCTTACATCTTCAGAGGTTTAGTCCATTTTCATCATGGTAGGACACAGACATGGTGCCAGAGAAGGAGCTAAGAGTGGAGAAGGAGCAACATCTTGATTCTGCAGGCAACAGTAAGTGGTCTGAGACACTGGGTATGGCTTGAGCTTATATGGAACCTCAAAGCCCACCCCTAATAGTGACACACTTCCTCCAACAAGTCCATACCTACTCCAAGAAAGCCACACCTCCTAATAGTGCCACTTCCTCTGAACTTATGGGGGTCAATTGCATTCAAACTAACTCATCATGCCTTCCCACCCCAAGGTATTTGTCAAGCATCATTTGAATTTTGCACTGACTGTGGATATGTCAGTGCTGAATGAAAGGGCTATGGAGGTCCGCCTTTAAAGTGAGTTCCTATGTGTTTATGAGAAGGCTTCTTTCTATCTGTATGTTTTCCATCATCCTTCCTGTCTTCTCTTTCTCTGCCCCCTCACTATAGGAATTCAAACAGGATTTTTTCTTCTGAGATGACGCTTGTTCTTCATTGAGGAGTCTAAGGTGCCCTTAGTTGGTTGAAGTCTGCAAACATTACAGCCATTTCTTACCCAAGCAATAAAGACTGGGAGACAAACCCCTCTGTAACCTGCTGGTATCTAAGAGTCCAGCTGGAACACTGATCATTGCTTTTCTGCTTATTTGCATCACGTTTCTGCCTCTTTCTGTAAAATAATTAAGATTTCTAAGCAACCTGAATACTTCTACCACCCACTACAGCAAAAAACAAATACAATTATTAGTAATACTTGCTAGCTCCCTGCTGTTCAACTTGTTGGAAGTTGGGGCAAGCAGAAAGGGACACAGATGAGAGAATTGTGTTTGGAACCATCTGACTGCCACCCAGCTGAGCCCTGTCACATCTATCTATTCTTCCTCATGCTCTTACTCACCTCAAGTTTTCTCTGCAATCTTAAGATTTCCATTTGAAATGCTCTTTGAATGACAGGCAGTGAACCCCAGGATCCAAAGGAGCTTTGATGTTTGCCAGGAGTTCTAGAAGACTGTGGCTTCCACAGAGCTAACTACTCCAGCACAGCGAATCTATCAGAAAACTCAGATTGAATATAAAGAATTGGCTTTGCTAAAACAAAAAGAATTAGTATCTTTCTGGAGGGCTCACCTGGAAGGTTCTTCAAGCCTTTTTCCTTAAGATGTCTGTAGGCATGAAACTCACTTCTTATTTCAATAGAACATTTATATGTCAATTGCAAGAAATATGTCGAGGGGTGCAGTTGACTTTAATATCTTATTGAGCAATGTGACAAGAATTTGAAAATGTACAAACTAACCATGGAATGACCTTTCAAAACTGAAATGCAAAAGTGGGGATGACATTTTCTCATTCAATTATGTATTTTGAAGTCTAAATTAAAGCACACACAACACCAAATTAAACATCTCCTCCCCAGAGTGAATACCCCAATCATTTATAACTAAGCAACTTAAGTGTCTGGTAATCAACAAACATTAACATGTGAATACTTTGTTTTAATAAGCCATGAACATTAATATGCACGTGGCTGAAATTAGCCCTACTGAAATTCTTCATCTGCAACCCAAAATATCAGATAGGGGCTGCAGAGAAAGAAAACTGTTAAATTTAATTCTAAAAACATTCATGTGAGTTTGCATAAATCCTCTTTATTTTCTAGTGGATTTTTTTTCTTCGGGATTTTTTTTTTCCCTGCCCCTGCTAGGAGCCTTATGAAACTGAAATGTCAAGTGAGGGTTGCTTTATATCATGTTCTGTCAATCAAAGGAAGGGAGGCTTTCTGCATCTGTTGCTAGTATATTGGCACTTTTTGAAGAGTGTTTCGGCGGGAGCGAGAATAAATAAAGATCCTTCAGGCACTTTCTCATTTATGGATGAGGAATCAAAGCAGTCTGAAACTTCATTTTCAGCCTGATACCCTGAAGATTGTTGGCTGATAATTCTGGATGGAACAGCTTATCTTGGAGGATTAGGGAGAACATGGCCTTCCTATTACTTCTGGCTTCACCCTATTCAGCTGGGTGGACTTTGTCACACAGTATCTGGGCCTTTACATATGTCACTAATCTTATCTATATCTTTTCAGCTCCTTCTGTTGGAGCTGTGGTTTCCCATGCCTAAACCTCCATTTCTTCATTACACCAGCTGTATAGGCATTAGCCTTCCCTAACAGCCTTTCTGCACTGTGTGGCTCCGTAATGGCAAGTTTTGCAGACATTCGGCTTTTCTGAGCAGGCTGGGACAGGATTTTTTTTTTTTTATCCCAAATCTTAAGACTTTCACATCAATTATATTTAAAAGCTTCCTATGGTTCCCAAACAAACTTATTTCCACTCTTTACCAAATCCGCTTAACAAAATGAAATAATCTCTGCAATACATTATCTTTGCAACCATTAATGATAAAATGAATGTCTCCCTTCCATGCCTGTGCACATATGTCTCACTGTCACACTTGTGTCCCTTAGCAGGAGGCAGTGGGTCATTCGTGAAATAAATATTACATGTGTAGTATATGTAAAAAGAGGGAGAGCATAGGCATGGTTTTAAAATTGCCTCTTTCCTCAAGATGCCTACAGTTTAGTGGAGTTAATGTGAACAGACAAAAATTCACCATGATGCAGAATGTAGGTGATGGCTCAGGATGGGCCAGAAAATCTGAAAAAGGTGGTAAAATGAATGACATTTGCAAACAAATGACAAGGATTTGAGCTGAGTGATGCTGGTCTGGAATTTCTCCAGTGCTATTGCCAATTAGTTTTAAGAGGACCACATGTCACAAGCAGCCTTGGACTTAGAGGCTGGCTTTGGAGAAGCTTTGCATCAAAGCTGTTCCTTTCCCATCAAGCACCCATTTTCTATATCTTCCGGAAATTAACCTCACACTGAGCTGCTCTGTTTCTCTCCTAAACACAGGGTGTGTGTGTGTGTGTGTGTGTGTGTGTGTGTGTGTGTGTGTGTGTGTGTGTGTGTGAGACGAAACTACATAGAGCTAACCAGTTGTTCTTCTGCATAAGGAAGCTCCTTAAAGTAGAGGGGCACTTTGCTCTCCGTTTGCTCTCTTTGTTTATGGAAAGTGAACAAAAAGGGCCAGGTTTGGATCCAGCAACTACTTGGACCATGGCAACGAAGTCCACCATGGAGAAGGGAGAGGGAGCAGTTGGAAAAGCCTGGATCTCTGGCCATGGAGATGCCAGACAAGGCTGTTCTTCAGCCTGTTTTCACACAAAAGACAAATCAGTGTGTTTTGCGTTAGAGGTAATACTTTTTCCCCCTTGGCATCTTCATCGTCAGTCTATTTTCACCAGTGTTTCTCAAAATCATGGTTTAGGAACACCTATTGAACCTGACAGAACTTCTAGTTTCCCAGCATGGCACAAAGTGATATGAAACACTGTCCACCAAATATTTCTTGGGTTCTTTAAATGTTTAGAATACTTTTTCCAGGCAAAAGTCATTCCTTAAAGGTATAGGGCCCAACACATACACTCACTCAGATTTCACTTGCCTGTTCAAAACGTACTTATGGATAGATAATTGAATGCAGAATATGGGATATAAATCATAATGTCATAGAAATTGAGAAGAGACAATATACATTTAAAGTTGGGGAATAATTTTCAGACAAAATATAGGGTACCCATGCAGAATTTCATTTTAGTTTCAAGAATAATTTTAGGTTTAACTAATTTTCAAGTATCAAGTATAAGTAGATACTTATATTTAAAATTAATATTCCAGCCTGGCTTGGTGGTAAACACCTTTAATCCCAACACTTGGGAGGCAGAGCCAGATGGATCTCTATGAGTTCAAGGTCAATTTGGTCTACATAGCAAGTTTCAGGACAGCCAGAGCTACATAGCAAGATTGTGTATTAACACTCATCCCAATAAAAATAATAACATTTCTAATTTAAGTTGAAATTCTAAATCTTGTCTTAAACTTTACTTGGTGTACTTGCTCAAGAAGTATTTATCAATTTTCTGAAATGCAGATTTGATAAAGCATTTGAATTTTATTTGATAATACTTCCCAGCCCTCCATTGTGAGCTCCTGGGCTGTCTCCAGAGGAAACTGCATCCAAGTTGTGCAGAGAGTGGATCGATGGGAAGAAAGGGATCAGCCTTTCTTTCCAAGACAGAGCCCAGCTGGGGCCACATTCCAAGCCAGAGCACCCAATAAACATGGCATTTTTAAATAGTGTCAGTTGTAGTCAGTGAAAAGAAAGGCATATAAAACAATATTACACCCAACATTGTGTGGCATAGAAAGCTAGTATAGCTGTTAATAGAGAGTAGAAATTCTCACATTTTGAGCTGACCATATTCTTTGTTGCTGGGTACATACTGTGTATGACAGGGTGATCAGTGCTGTTCCAGCCTCTATGTCCTCTGTGCTCTCTTTCAATGGGTGCAACAAAAATGTTGCCAACAATGCCATATGTTCCCTGGAAGTAAGGGGGACATAATCTTCTGTGCTTTAAGACATGAGACATTAAAAACAATGTTTCCAGACTATAGGAGACCATAGATATTCATCTTCCTTATCCGAGATATTCCTTTGTAGAAAATTTGTCTAAAGAGGGCAACTTTTTTTAAAAGATTTTTTTTAAAGGTATGTGTTTGTGTGTATGTGTGTGTGGTGTGTGTGTGTGGTGTGTGTGTGTGTGTGTGTGTGTGTGTGTGTGGGAGTGGGTAGCAGGTATCTTTGGAGTCTAGCAAAGTGGTGTCAGATTCCCTGTGATGCCATTACAGGTGGTTGTGAGCTGCCTGACTGGGTACTGGGTTATCTCTCCAGCCCCTAAGAGGGTGTCTTCAGATGGTGACAACAATTAACGTTTTAATACTAATTTTAACAAGGATGCAGTTTTTCTTTCTAATTGATTGCTTTTTTATTCATTGAGTTTTTTGGACTGTAAACTCCTTGAGTTAAGCACTATTCATCTTATAAATGGTTTGACCTAACACTTGACACATAATCCATGAGGTATGAGGTGAATTCTGGGATTAAAACCTTCAGATTCTGTTATGAGAATCCAAGAATCAATGAACAAGGTATATTCAGGAGCATGGGAAGAAGGTAGGGGTGGGAGATAGCCCTTAAGGTGACCTCAAGAAAGTTGCTAAAACAGGTAGGATTGATTCTAGAGGAAGGCTTTAACCTCTATGAAGTCTTGCCAGTAGATTTCCCCCAGGGATTTTATTGTATGCTGTTTAGCCTCATTGAGCATTGTCTGCACTTCCTGTTTCCATTAATGAATTATAACTCTCATTCCCACAACCAGGAGTAACATTGTCTGGAAGTTGTGCGCCACCGTGTTTACCCCAGCTCTCAATCACAGATGTCTAAGCCTCCATTTGTAACCTGCTGCTCACAGCTTTCCTGGCAACAACCTCCTAAAGAAGAAATCTGTAGACCTGTACAACATACTGATCAAAAAACTGCTAGAATTTTCACTGGGGGCTGTACAACTAATACCCCAGAATGATGGGGATCCTGGGGAAGTGTAAAGATCTCAGCTGAAGGAACTTAAAGTGTGTGTGTGTGTGTGTGTGTGTGTGTGTGTGTGTGTGTGTAATGGTATATATGTATATCCATGAATACATGTGGGAATTTTTTCTTTGAATTAGAAACAAGATTATTTTACACGTCAATCCCAGTTCCTACTCCCTATCCTCCTCCCCTACCATCCCCCCAACTAACACCCTACCTATCTCGTATCCTTTCTGCTCCCCAGGGAGGGTGAGGCCTTCCATAGGGGGTCATAAGAGTCTATCATATACTTTGGGATAGGGCCTAGGCCCACCCCTGTGTATCTTGACTCAGAGAGTATCCCTCTATGTGGATTGGGCTCCCAAGGTCCACACCTATGCTAGGGATAAGTACTGAACTGCTACAAGAGTTCATGTAGATTTCCGAGGTTTCCTCACTGAAACCCATGTTCCTGGGGTCTGGATCAGTCCCATGCTATCAGTCTGGGGACCAAGAGCTCCCCGATGTTCAGGTCAACTGTTTCTGTGGGTTTCACCAGCTTGCCCATCACTCATTCTTCTCTGCAACTGGATTCCAGTTCAGTTCAGTGATTAGCTGTGGGTGTCTGCTTCTACTTCCACCAGCTGCTGGATGAAGGCTATAGGATAACATATAAGACAATCATCAATCTCATTATCAGGGGAGGGCATTTAAGGTAGCCTCTCCTCTGTTGCTTACATTGTTAGCTGGTGTCATCTTTGTAGATCTCCAGACCTTTCCCTAGTGCCTGATTTCTCTGTAAACCTAAAATGTCTCCCTTTATTATAGTATCTCCTTTCTTATTTTCTTCTATTCTCCCCCCTGACTCAACCTTTCTGCTCCCTCATGTCCTCCTTCACCCTCCTCTTCTCCCCTTCTCATTCTCCCAGCTCCCTTCCCCCTCCTTCCTTGCTCCCAAGTTGCTCAGGAGATCTTGTCCCTTTCCCCTTCTCCAGGGGACCATGTGTGTCTCTCTTAGGGTGTTCCTTGTTTTACTAGCTTCTCTGGTGGTGTGGATTGTAGGCTGGTAATCCTTTACTCTGTGTCTAAAATCCACATATGAGTGAGTACATACCATGTTTGTCTTTTTGTGATTGGGTTACCTTGCTCAGAATGGTTTCTTCTAGTTCCATCCATTTTCCTGCAAATTTCAAGATTCCATTGTTTTTTTTTTTTTTTTTTTTCTGATGAGTAGTACTCCATTGTGTAAATGTACCACATTTTCTCTATCCATTCTTCAGTTGAGGGACATCTAGGTTGCTTCCATTCTGGCTATTACAAATAGTGCTGCTATGAACATTGTTGAACAGATGTCCTTGTTGTATGAATGTGCTTCTTTTGGGTATATGCCTAAGAGTGGAATTGCTGGATCTTGTGGTAGATTGATTCCCATTTTCCTGAGGAGTCACCATGTTGATTTCCAAAGTGGCTGTACAAGTTGGCACTCCTCCCAGCAGTGGAGGAGTGTTCCCCTTTCTCCACATCCTCTCCAGCATAAACTATCATTGGTCTTTTTAATTTTAGCCATTCTAACAGGAGTAAGATATTATCTCAGAGTTGTTTTGATTTGCATTTCTTATGTGTCTTTCAGCCATTTTAGATTCCTCTATTGAGAATTGTGTATTTAGTTCAGTTCCCCACTTTTTAATTGGATTGTTTGGTGTTTTGGTGATTCGATTCTTGAGTTCTTGTATATTTTGGATATCAGCCTTCTGTCAGATGTGGGGTTGGTGAATATCTTTTTCAGTCTGTGGGCTGCCATTTTGTCTTAATGATAGTGTCCTTGGCCTTACAGAAGGTTCTCAGTTTCAGGAGGTCCCATTTATCAATTGTTGATCTCAGTGTCTATGCTACCAATTATTCTATGGTATTTCCCACTTTGTCTTCTAATAGGTTCAGTGTGGCTAGATTGATGTTGAAGTCTTTGATCCATCTGGACTTAAGTTTTGTGCTTGGTGATAGACATGGATCTCTCTGCAGTCTTCTACATTCCAGTATCCAGTTATGCCAGCACCATTTGTTGAAGATGCTTTCTTTATTCCATCGTATAAATTTAGCTTTTTTGTCAAAAATCAAGTGTTCGTAAGTGTGTGGGTTAATATCGGGGTTTTCAACTCTATTCCATTGGTCTACCTGTCTATTTTATGCCATTAACAAGCTATTTTAGGACTATAGCTCTGTAATAGAACTTAAAGTCAGGGATGGTGATGCCTTCAGAAGTTCCTTTATTGTACAGGGTTGTTTTGGATATCCTGGGTCTTTTGTTTTTCCATATAAAGTTGAGAATTATTCTTGCAAGGTCTGTGAAGAATTGTGTTGGGATTTTGATGGGGATTGCATTGAATCTGTAGATTGCTTTTGGCAAGATTGCCATTTTTACTATGTTGATCCTACCTATCCAAGAACATGGGAGATCCTTCCATTTTCTAGTATCTTCTTTAATTCCTTTCGTTAGAGACTCAAAATTCTTAAGGTACAGATCTTTCACTTTTTTTGTTTAGCATTACCTCGAGGTATTTTATGTTGTTTGTGGCTATTGTAAAGGGTGATGTTTCTCTGACTTCCTTCTCCACGAAAGTATCATCTGTATATAGTAGGGCTACAGATTTTTTTTTTTCTTATACATGGTTTATGTTCTATTTCCATTCACATCTTGGGTATAGAGCATCCAGGAATTTGACTGGTTACTGGATGTCATGACTTACAAGAGTTCCTTCAGCTTAATGGTTCCTCATTCATTCCTTTGATTATTTCTTTCTCAAGTCCCATTTTTTTTTCACTGTCTGTACTCTCTGCCCTTTATTGATTTCAGTGTTTTTGATCCTTTCTCTTTCTCTTCCCTATTCTTCACACTGAAAAAATTTCTTGTTGGCATGAACTACTGATATTCCAGACCCTTCTTGCTATCTGACATCCTCCAGTGGCTGTAACACTCAGGGATGTTTGGTGATTTGAATAAGAATGCCTTCCATAGGTCCATATATTTGAATGCTTAATCATCAGGGAGTGTCACTACTTGAGAATGTTTAGGAAGTATGGCCTTCCGGGAAGAAGTGTGTCACTGGTGGTGGGTGTTGAGATTTCAAAAGCCCAATCAGCCCAGTGACACTCTCTTACTGCTGCCTGTAGATCCCGATGTAGCTCTTAGCTAATTCTCCAGCACCATGCCCCCTGCCACGATGATAATGAACTTAACCTCGGAAACTGTAAGCAAGCCCCAATTAAATTCTTTCTTTTATAAGAATTGCTGTGGTCATGGTGTCTCTTCACAGCAATAGAACACTGACTAAAACAGGCTGGTTTACTCTAGGTCTTAGGAAAGTCAAACAACACCTCCTGAGAACCACTAACTCCCTTTACATCCAAGGCCCACAATAGGCATTGCCCATAAATGTTGTCAAGATATCTCCCCAAGTAAGTAGTACAACTCCACAGAATTGGTTGTCTCAAAAAAGTTCTTCATTGCTCTCTAAGGCAATGGGACACAAGAAGGAACAGGGAGAGTAGAATAATTACATGAGAAGGTAAGAGGTAATTGAAACAAAGAGGCTAAGAGGTGAAGCAAAGCAACTACCAATGAAGGAGGCAGACTTCAGACACTGGTCTGTAATGAGCCTGCAATTCTTTTATGAACTGTGCTGTTCATGTTCCTGAGTCCATATGAGTGAAGAACTAAAACTATACAAGATATTAGGGAAAGTAATAAACATCGACATGTCTACTGACAGAGTATCAAATGTGTGCTTTCCTACATGCTTAATAGTAATTATAGCCATGTATACGAGCTACTTCTCGTTCTGTCTCTTTACCATGCAGCATGACAAATAACAAACTTATTATTAATGATGTAATTGTTAAATATTTTATTTGATGACAACATTGAATTCATAATACACAATCTCAAAAATTAGACACAAAAGACATTCATCATTCTCTTTATTGCCCCTGACACAGCTTCCCCTGCCTTACTCACTGGGTGTTGGCACCAGTGCAGAGTTCAAGGCCATGGTTTACTGGGTAGAAAAGACTATAACATACTCTTACACATATATGTCATAAAACGAGGGGACAGAAAATGAAATCTCTAAATTCTGGTAGTTGAAAACCTAGCTTCAAACTGGTTTTGTGTGTGCATACTCAAGTACACGTATATGATATGTACATCTGTGTGAATATGCCTGTGGAGACCAGAGAACAACCTTGGGGATCATTTCTCAGGTGCCACCCAACTTTTCTTTTCTTTCTTTGTTTCTTATGTTTTGTTTTGAGACAAGCTCTCTTTCTGGTGTGGAACTCAGCAAATAGGCTAGGCTGGATGCTCAGGGAGCCCCAGTGATCTGCTTGTCTCAGTCTTCTCAATGTTGGGATTATAAACATATACCATTATGCCTATGTTTTCTTTTAATATGGGTTCTGGAGATCAAGTCCATGTCCATAGGCAAGGCAATCACTTTACTACCTGAGCTTATCTTCCAGTCCCCAAACTGCTGATTGATGAAGTATCTCAAATATAAGCATCTCTTTTCATTTGGTTTAACTGAAATTTCTTTTCTTTTTTTCTTCTTTTCTTTCATTCTTTCTTTTTTTTCCAAGATAGGGTTCTCTGTGTAACAGCCTCTAACTGTCCTGGAACTTGCTCAGTAGACCAGGCTGGCCTTGAACTCACAGAGATCCCTCTGCCTCTGCTTCAAGTGCTGGGACTAAAGGCGTGCACCAGCATGGCCAGCCTTTTACTGACATTTCCTTTGAACGTTGTTGTTTACTTACTATGATGCAAAAGACTTCACACAATTTTTCCATCCCACAGAGAATCCAATAATACTAAGAGATCGGGAGTGGAAGGGCTCCCAGAAGGGCTTTGGCCTCTTCTCAGGGAAAAACTGAAGGTTTCATGTGCCACAGTTTATGAACCATGCTCATTCTTATTTCTTTTCTGTTTTTCTCTTAGTATTTTATTTTCTTCTCTTTCATTTTTGGACTGGAAAAGATGTCCTAATATTTCATTTTCTCAAGTATTCATTATGCCTCAAGAACTATAGATATGTGACAGGACAGGATGTGGACACCATAATGAGTAAGATATAGACCTGGATCTTGTAATTTTTGTTGTTGTTAATTTACAAGATGAAAACATTAATTCCCCCTGCCCCCGTATTGTTGGTAAGTGGTAACATAAAGGAACTTATGAGATATAAACCTTCATCTTACCTGAACTTGGCCTCTGGCACAAGTTCCCATAATGCATTGTTCCTTTAAGGCAAATCTTGACAGTGACTCTGGCAAAAACCACTGTTTCCATCTTGTTGCTGGAATTCCAGTTTTGTTTGGGTCAACTGATCTGAGCCAACAGGAGATAACTTTGTATTTCTTTTGCAATGCAAGAATATGCCCATATCAGCCACTTTTGACAAAGAGGCCATTTGAAGTGGGGTTTCTGAGGAAGCATTTGCTTTCTGACAGAAGAACCTAATATGGCCAAGAGTGAGTTGGTAATGAGTCTTCTCTGTCTTCCAGGTGAGAATGCCCAGGGAGGATACAGGGCTTAGAGACATGGCTGCAGTCTTCAGGGAATGCATAAGTGTGAGACTCCACATGCTGAGAATGGATGGTGAAACTGATGGGAAGTATTTGGGTC
This sequence comes from Cricetulus griseus, assembly GCF_003668045.3. Lineage (NCBI taxonomy): Eukaryota > Metazoa > Chordata > Mammalia > Rodentia > Cricetidae > Cricetulus > Cricetulus griseus. The sequence goes on along the minus strand of NC_048596.1, from coordinate 46,366,862 downwards.
TGCAGTGGCATTTAAACTTCTAAATGTAGCCTGATGTCTCTGCATTCAACTGTTTTGTTAAGAATATTGCAAATGTCTTTATAGTCCATTGAGATTCCTTATGATCCAAAACACTGCACCCCAGACTAATATAGTTTTGTAATTTTCACAATGAACTTCAGTGACACTGAATTTCCTATCAAATACTATTCACCTAAGTCAGCATTTATATCATTTCCTTTGTTCTATATCAGAGATCTGTAAACTGTGCCCTGTGGGTCAGATCTGATCTGCTTGAGGATGCCTGCAATTTAAAACTGTCTTTCAAAGCATCTTTAAATGATTAAAATAAAAACCTAAAGAAAGATAATGTTTTATAAACATGAAAATAATATGAAATTCAAATGTTCATGTTCACAAATAAGGTTTTATTGGAATTCAGCCATACTCATTTAGTTACAGGTTGCCAAAGGCTGCTTCTATTGCAGAACTGAACATTTGAGATGAAACAGATGGGTCACAAAAGCTGTACTATTTACTCTCTGGTCCTTCATAGAAAATAGTTCCTACTTTTGGTCTAATAAAGCTCCATTATAGCCCATGTGACCTTGACTGTATTTTAGGTGTGTCATTCTCTTTCTGTTTTTCTATAACTGTAACTTCTTGCTATGGTTTGAATGTGAAATGCCCTCAAAAAAGTTGGTAGTCAAAGCACAGGTCCCCAGCTGGCGATGCTATTTGGGGAAGATCTGAAAACTTCAGTAGGTGAGCCCAGACTGGAGTCAGTCACTGGCCTTCTGTGTCCCTTCTCGATGTTTCTATCTGCCAGGAGCTGAGCGGTTCTATTTTGCAATGTGCTCCTGCAGTCATGATATACTCCCAAGAACCTGGAGCACATGTGACCACGTGACCATAGAGTGAGCCCTCTGAAACAATGATGCATAGTAAGTTGTTCATCTTTAAAGTTTGTTCTCTCAAGCATCTGTTACAGCAGAAAGAATGGTAGCCAATACACTGACCTTCCTTTAACCTTGGAAATACATTTGTTTATAGTTATGTTGAATTTATGAATCACTCACAAATGTTACTGTATTTGACTATTTGAAAAAAAATTAAGTGAGAAAAAAGGGCAGAGATGACAACAATGATGAATTTAGAAGAAAGAAACTGATATAAGGGTGCAGCCTTGGATTCAGGGTTTGTTCAAATATTCTAAGATTCTCTTAATATTTGAGTGGCTTTGGTCTCTTACAGTTTTTGAGTCTCAGATTGCTACCTGTCACTTATGATCCTCCTCCTATATATTGATAAATTGAACCCAGACCATTGCATACCGCAGCCCACTGCCGAGCTATATCTCCAGTAAAGGATATAATTCTTGAGGCATTTGGTGTTAAACTAGATGTGGGATGAAACTGATAATCTCTGTCTATGTGGAAATTCACAGTTGATGCTGAGAAAAAGCAAATGGATGATAAAGACCTGTTTAATACAGAATCTGGAATTGTCTTGAAATGCCCAATGTTTAGACCATAAGTGGTCAAGAAATCAGGAAAGATCTTCAAAAATAGTGTCTTACAAAGAGACAGGAAGAGGTAAGGGGAAGAAGAGGAGGAAGGAGAGAGAGAGAGAGGGAGAGCGAGACAGAGAGAACACCACATATGTTTTAGATCAATCTCTGGGTTTTAAGACACTATGTATGTAAGACTGACCCTCCAAGGTTTCTAACATTTCTCCTTATGTAATTATTTTAGCAAAAACACAGTAATATTTTTGAAAGTGGAGCGGACTCCTTCATTGACCTACTTGGTCTACCCCTTCTGTCTCCCCAACACCCCCCTCCAACAGCCTCTGGCTCCCCACTAACTCCCATAGCATATTTTAAGATTGCATATTTCAGTCACCTGCACTGAGTAATGAGTGTCTGGAAGGTTTGCACAAGGTTATTAAAAGTTTCTTAATCTGCCACCAACTTCTCTTTTAATATTGTTTGTGGATTTCCTGAAGCACAGGAATAAATTCCCTTGACCCTCTTCCTCATTAACTTGGAGAGTATGGCAGAAAATCAAAAGTGCAAGGCTGGTAGGGTGTTTGGTGCCTTTTAATAACCTATTGGCTACATCATGGAGGAGATGAGGCTATCACTAACTGTTGATCAAAAAGACCAAAGGAAGCAACTCTAGCCACAGATACCTCATTATGCAAATAGTGCCTTCAAAGCCCTGGCCCCTCAATTCATTGTCATGATAGTATCTGTTAATTAGGGGACATTTCAATAAAAAATGAGATGAGAAAATGACAGCTTTGGAATGTTTTTATAAGGAGGACTCTTTTACAGGGGTGTTAGGGACTCAGGGTGATGAAATTCTCCCTCCCATGTTTCTTTCCTATGAAGAAAAGAGAAAGAAGCAAATGTTAGACCAGAGCAGGACTGGTCCCTGAAACTTATCGTGTGTTAATCTGTGAGTACCTGAACAGGTATTTGATTTCCTTAGAGTCCTATTTCCTTTTTTATAAATTGAAAATAACACCACAAATAAAAATCACATTCATTCTTTTCCTTTAACACCTAAATTAAACGAGACTGTGCTTTTACCATCATTTTATGTGTAAGTGAAAATCAGAGTTTAGCTATTGTGCCCAATGATACATGACCATACAATGCTAGATTTCACACAGTTTATAGCCCAGGCAAGGGCATAGTGAAGTCACTCAAGGTGTCCTTTACATATGGAAAATGCCAATGTGTTGACCCATTTTCAGAGGCACCCGCTCCAGGATTTTGCCTCGCACATGAAAACAGAGGGTTGTTTAAAAAGAACGCTTTAAACATTCGTCTTTGAGGGTGGGAGGGAAGGAGAGCCTTTGTGTTCCTTTAAATGTGTGAGTAATAAAGAATAAATAGAACATGCCCTTGTGGTTTGTTTAGTTTTGAAATCATTCTGGTACAATTCGCAATAAAAACGGCTTTCATTTTTAAGAGATCAAAGCAGAGCATGATCCAACCCGGTCAGCAACTGCAACAAGCTGGAGCCGTGCAAACATGCGAGAGCCACCCTGCATACTCAAGATGTTCCAAAGATCCCACGACAGTTAAAGAAAAATAAACACATGCAGAGGCTGTGGGTTGGAAGATGACTACCAGGCAAGCAAGTATCTAAAATTCTCTGCTGTCATTTACTGCCCTTGTTTTGATTATAATTGGGAGGAGAAGTTTGAAATTTATTGCTTCTTTTTCCCTTCTCTTCTCTGGAATCTCCCCCCCACCCCCAAGGGGGGCAGTTTACTACTGAGGAACCTAATTTTCTTTGAGTCATGGAGGCCTTTTGCCGTCCTCTGAGGGAACTCCTGCATATTCACAAAGCTCCCTGGCTTCTCTTGAGTCCATTTAGGTGTCAGCAGGGAAACTGGACTCAGCCAAAAGGTTAAGCAGGCCACCAAGAGCTCAGCTCTAAGCACTTTCTTTCTTAGTCACACCAAACCCATTGGTTGCTGCCCCAGAGCAGGGATAATGGCCGCAGTATGTATGCCTGCCAAGTGCAAACACACAGTCCTACAGAGAAGAAAAGGAAAATGACCTTCTGTATTACTCAGAATTTTTAACCAGCCTTTCAGCTAGCTGCATTTTTTTATGTTATGTGCCCCTTTCCAAAACGTTTAAATTCATCGACAGTTGGTAACCACGGAAGGTATGGATCTAAGAAGGCAGTAGTAATTGTTTGAGGTAGGCAGATGTGAAGGGCCAGCTTAATGCACATAGCAAGAACACCGGTAATCACTGCTATCACTCCACTCTACTCCACCCCTCTCCTATTTGCAGTAGTAAAAACAGACCGAAGACTGCAGAGTGGTAGTGTACCTGCATCTTTTTTTTTTTTGTTTTGTTTTTTGTTTTGTTTTGTTTTTCGACACAGGGTTTCTCTGTGTAGCTTTGGAGCCTATCCTGGCACTTGCTCTGGAAACCAGGCTGGCCTCGAACTCACAGAGATCCACCTGCATCTGCCTCCCGAGTGCTGGGATTAAAGGCGTACGCCACCAACGCCCAGCTGTGTACCTGCATCTTTTGGTGGGCATCATCTCAGATTCCTCCTCTATAAAATAGAAAAATAAAGTCTTTGTTATAGGCTCAAGTGAGATAACTAGATACCCAGGAAGCAATTAGCATAACAAGTCTCCCTCTGTATCTGCAGAGTCTCATTTTGTGGACTCAACCAATCTTGGATTAACAATGTTCAGAATGTGCTGTATCGACCTATCTCAAGCTTTTCTTCTTATCCCCATTCTTTAAAGAATGCATCATAGCAAAAATTGGCAAAATACTTACACCCTATTTGGTACTAGTCCAAAGCATGGGGAGATAACATAGCTATATGGAGAAGTTATTGCTATCTTATATAGGGAACTGGGGCATCCTTAGATTTTGTTATCCAAGGGAGGCCTGGAGCCAAACCCAATGTACTGAGGGTGGCTATATGTGAAAATTACCAAAGAGGAAGGATCTACTGACAAAATTCTGTTGTTATTTTTAGTCATTACTATGGAATAGCATTCAGTTAGGGTGAGACTTTCCAAGAATTTGGTCAGGTAAGTGTGGAAATCATTTTTTCATATGATGGTGGTTCACTTATAATCTTGTTTGTAGCATCACTTCACCATGACATTATATCCATGACAAACAGGAAATGCTTTCAAATGAAAACAGAGAAGCTGAACAAATACGATCAAAAGTATACAATTTGGGAAGGAAAATGAGGACTGCATTAAGTATCCATAATTAGGAGGGATTGCTTTATTTAGGGATAGATTGAAGTGATGAGTTCAGGGTTGATGTTTTCATTATTTTGGGCATTTTCTGTTGTAAACGGTTAGTAGCGGTGAAATTTATTGTCTCATGTAACTAAGAAGTATAAAATTTAGGCATGATCAAACGGTTCCATTAGGATCTGTTATACATGCATATCTCAGTGTTCAGAACTATGAATGTTTGTGTGTGTGTGTGTGTGTGTGTGTGTGTGTGTGTGCAAGTATAGAGGCAAGAGGTGGACATCATGTGAGCCTTGAGACAGAGGTTCCCACTGAACCTTTGGCTCACTGTTTCAGCTAGGCTGACTGATTGGTCAGTGAGCTTCTGGGTTATTCCGTTTTCTACTTGTTACTCGTAACCCTGGTTGTAAACAGAGGCAGAGTTTTGTTCCAACTGTCAGTCCCAAATAATCACTCAGGGGCTTAATATAAATTATAAATGTTCAGCCTATAGCTCAGGCTTCTTATTAACTAGCTCTTACATTTAAATTAACCCATTTCTATTAATCTTTGTATTTCTGTGTGGTTCATGGCTTTATCTGTGGTCTAGCATCTTGTTTCTTGGGCGACTCACTCGCATGCCTGGCTCTTCCCTTCTTCATCCCTGTCCCAAGTTTGGTTTTTCTGCCTAACTTTATCCTGCCTGGCTATTTGCCAGTCAGCTTCTTTATTAACTAATGAAAGCAATATGTATTTACAGCATACAGAAGGATTATTCCCTAGTACTTGGTATTGGGTTATAAGTACATGTAGCCACACTCAACTTTTATGTGAGTGGTGGTGATCCAAACTCAGGTCCTCATGCTTCTATTGCAAGTACTCTTGCCCACAAAGTCATCTTTGCAACTAAGTATATTGGTTTTTCTTTTGTACATCATGTTTTTGTCAGCTTAGGCTAATTATCTCATAGCCCCTCAAATCCAGTAGGAGTAAAAACAGCCTCGTTCCAGTTTGTTTCATTGAAAATTCAATACTGGGATTCCTTTATGCTTCTATTCTGTGCTGATCCATGCAGAGGCCTAGAGGAGTTGAGGATGCTATGGGCTGGGCCTCTGCCTCATGCTAGGTGCAAAAGCGAGGTACGGAATTTGGCCACATGGACAAAGGGTATAAGAAAGATGGTATCACAGGGGAAATGAATGTCTACTCTTGCCTTCAAATTGGAACTATATGTACCAGGTACATCCCAAATGGGCACCATGAGTATATTTTGTTCCCATTCAGGAGTATTCTTCCATTTTTGAAATAAACCAATTCTCCTGTTTCTCTGCCTCTGTAGGCCACAGTGTTTCCAGCTGCCATACCTCAAGTATTCATTGTTATGTTACCATCTATTTCAACTGTTCAGCTGGTGTGAAAAGAAACATGCTCACTAGTCAGTTAGACAGCTGGCCATGCAGCATTCCTATCTCATGTTGTCTTCACTACACACAATCCTGCAGCTTGAAGGAACAGAAAAAATAGTAACCTTTCCTGTTTATGCTTAAATTGGGGGGAGAGGTAGAGAGGAAGAGAAAGAAGGGGAGGGGAGAGGGAAGGAGAGAGGGGGAAGAAGGAGATTAAAATGTCTAGGTTTTTTCCCCCATTTAATCAGTAAGGATTAGGGAGTATAAGCATATGGGTTTCCGGACACTGATCTGAATTGAAGATGCACCCTTAGACTGCAGGTTTTCTTTATGAATGGAAGGTTTTGCCCCACTAAACTTACTCTGTGAAATAGTACAAAGAAATGGGAATGTAGTTTGTGAACAGGAAAGTCTGAAAGGTAAAAAAGGACAAGAGGACTGGCTTTTCAGACTCTTCAATTAGTCATGAGTTTAGTATTATTCTAATTCTCACTGAGTTAGGTTTCCCCTTACTCTGTCCTGTTGAGACCTAAGGTCAGATGACTCTTTGTTATTTGGCATGGTGTATACTGTCAGATGCTGAGAGACATCTGTGGCTTCTATCCTCTAAAGAATATCCCCCCTCCACAGCCCAGTGTCTTTACATGTAGCTGAGTAAATGCTGCCAGAAGCCCGAGTGTGCTCTGTCCTTTGGATTTTCCACATAGAAGGAAACATTAGAGGTAGGAACAACATCCAGTTAGACAGATGAATGAAACAAAACAAACGAACCCATTTTATTTCTTTGTGGAACATTCCCTTGCCTCTAAAGCCAACTGATAGAGCCAGAGTGGGAGTGAAGAAAAAAAACACACAGGAAATATTTACATGCCATCACTCTTAGAGTTGTCAAGACTTAGTGGAAGGAAAGAAGGGACAGAAGGAAAAAGGAAGGGAGGGAAGACAACAGGATGGATGGGGGAAGGAGAGAATAGAATGACAATCATCAGGGAGCGGGACTGGTTAGAAGGGGAGAGACTTGATGGGCACAGAGCTAGTCCATTTGATGAGAAGCTTTAGATGTCTGTAGTGTTTTATAGTGCTATAGGCTACAGTTAGCAATATGGTAACATGTTCTGAAAATTTTGTTCACAGGGTAAATCTTATGATAATTGGTGTTACTACCAAATTCTATTTTAAAAAATGGAGAAAAAGGAACACTCCTCCATTGCTGGTGGGAATGCAAACTTGTACAACCACTTTGGAAATCAGTATGGAGGTTTCTCAGGAAAATGGGATACCTCAATATCCAGCAGTTCTTCTCTTGGCTAAATTCCCAAAGAATGCACATTCATACAATAAGGGCATATGTTCAACTATGTTCATAGCAGCATTATTTGTAATAGCCAGAACCTGGAAGCAACCTAGATGCCCCTTAAATGGAGAATGGATAGAGAAAATGTGGTACATTTATACAATGGAGTACTATTCAGCAGAAAAAACAATGGAATCTTGATATTCACAGGCAAATGGATGGAACTAGAAGAAACCTGAGTGAGGTAACCCAGTCACAAAAAGGTAAACATGGTATATACTCACTCATATATGATTTTTAGACATAGAGCAAAGGATTACCAGTCTACAGTCCTGCCAGAGGAGCTAGGAAACAAGGAGGACCCCAAGAGAGAAGATTGCATAGTCCCTCAAGAAGGGGAGGAGGGACAAGAACTCCTGAACAAAGTTGGAGCATGGGGCGTGGGTGGAGAGGAAGGAGGTGAGAAGGGAAGGAGGGGGGGAGGGAGGAGAACAAGAGGACTGAGACAGGGGAGGAATAGAGGAGGGTAAGAAAGGAGATGCCTTGATAGAGGGAGACAGTACAGGTATGGAGAGAGGTCTGGCACAGGGGAAAGGTTAGGGGATCCACAGGGATGACCCCAACTAAGAATCTAACCAGGGGTGGAGAAAATGTCATTGATGCCCTTCCCCTATAATGAGATTGTTGTCTACCTTGGTTACCATTCCTACAGCCTTTATCCAGTAGCTGTTCGAAGCAGAAACAGGCACCCACAGCCAAGCACTGAACCATACCCTTGGAATCCAGTTGTGGAGAGGGAGGAGGGATGAGCAAAGAAGCCAAGATGATGCTGCAGAAACCCGCAGAAACAGTTGACCTGACCTAGTGAGAGCATGGAGACCCTAGTCATAAAGATGCGGAAACAGCATTGGACTGAACCAAGCCCTCTGAATGTGGGTGCCAGCTAGGAGGCCAGGGAAGTCTATGGGACTTATAACAGTGGAGCCAGTCTTTAACCCTAGAGCACAAATGGACTTTGGGAGCCCATTCCCTATGGAGGGATACTATTGCAGCCCAGATACAACAAGGAGGGCCTAGGCCTTCCCCCAAATGATATGACAGACTTTGAAGGTCCCTGGTGGAGGGCCTCACTATCCCTGGGGAGGAGTTGGGGGATGGGTTTGGGGGAATGGTGGGGAACATGGGAGGATGGGAGGGCAAGGGAATGGGGGAATGGATATGTAAAAAAGAGTAGTAATTAAAGAATTTAAATTCAAAAAAAGAAAAAAATGGGTACAGAAAACTTTCAGAAATGAAGGACTTCCTTTTTTCTTTGACTGTGGTGATAATAAGTGCTATTATGGATGTATGAACATGCCCAAACCTCTCATGTTGAATGTAATAAATAAGTGCAGCTTTTGTATATGAGTTACACCTTAGCAAAACTGGAAAATAAATGATGGGTTCTTGGATAATAACTTGGAGCTTAGGAAGCAGTGAATAGTATCTGTTTTTAGGTAATTCCATGATGTTCAGGAGCTAGGGGCTTTCGGAAATGCCATCCTCCTGTTTCTGGACTCACAGATTTGGAAATTCCAAAGGCCTTTGTATACAGGTCTCATGAAAGTTACATGTCTACCATAAATACATATAATTATCACTGCTTTGTCATTTACTTAGTATTATGTCTACCACAGTGCTGTTATTCCCCCTACACACCTTTATTCATGTTGCCTTTAAATTAAACTTCAAAGCATTTCCCACAATCATGCTGATTAAAACCCAATAAAACCAGCATTACCAAAAAGTCTAGGATAAAATAGATATCATATAATCAATCCCAGTTGTCAACAGAAAAATTATCCTGATGTTTGCTACTTCTAGCAACTTCTAAAGAGTCTAGGAAACCAGCAAGGGGGAAGACTTTTGTTCTTCAGAAAATGTTGCTGTTATCTCTGGTCTTGATTCCTAAAGAAAATGCATTCCTTTTGTTTTTTATCCAACTGCCCCACTCTACCTCTATCCTTACCCACTGGCCAAGGTGTTCACTGTGACTTTGATGAAAGTTTTGCTTCTTTGGTGTAGCACTGGCTTTTCAAAGTGTTTTTCTGTCTACTGGAGTTACTTGGCACCCCTGAAAGGGTATTTGTTTATTTCATACTTTCAGGCTCAGAGAAGTTTAAGAGGTCACATGGCTAACAAAAGACTTTAGCTCTCAAGGCCTGTCTCTCCTACCATTCTCTTCTATCAGCATTCCCAAATGCCTAAAAATCCCATCAGCCATTTTAAAAGTCCCTGGCATGCCTTGGTCACTGATGGCTAAGGGCTCTCTATAGTCATCACTCTGATACAGGATGATGGGGGAAAGAGGACTGTTTCTAAATAGGTGGCTAGAAAGAAACATTTGGAGTATATTGATTCATGAATTTTATCATTCTGTAAATATTTACTGGCATATACCATGTGTCTTTTCCTATCTAGCTATTTACAAAGGAACCAGTATAATCTTCAGCTTCTTTGTGACCAGTGGAAAATAAAACCTTAGTCTATAATCTGAATAAATGATAGTCAAAGGTAGTTTAGTCTATAATTTGAATAAATAATAGTCAAAAGTATATTGCTGTCTTAGTTAAGTTTGGCTTGCTATACTCAAATACTCAAGGCTGGGCAAATTATAAAACAAATGTTCTGGCATCTTGGTCAGGTCTTGCTGGCTGTCTCAAAATCTGGCAGAGAAATAGATATGGCAACAGACTCCAGAATGTGAACGCAAATACATAGTATAGGCTTACTTTATAGCAATGCACTTTCTTGAGAACTAACCCACTATGCAAACCAGCATTAACTCAGGAGGGCATAGCCTCTAATTACTGCCTCAACTCTGGGCATCACACTTGCAGTACATGGTCTTGGGAACAAACTTAAACAAAGCCCAAGAAATGGCATTTACTGAGCCTTAAAAAGTCCTTAATCTCACAAGGGTACACCTAGCATAGTGTGAAAATAGTTTTGCTGACTAGAAATTAATTGTTTTTCTCATCACATTACCAAGAGTGGCAGGGATTATTTGTAATATCACTTGATCTGGAATGAAGTATTTGCCATATGGGTTTCTATATACCAGTGAATCAGTTGGAAATCAAATTTGGCAATATCGGTGATGTATATTAAAGACCTTAAAATCATGCAAAAGCTTCCACTTGTGATATTTTGTTTTAAGTTCTAAGAACTTATCCTCAAGAAATGAGTCTCAATATGGAAAAGACTGTTTCACATGGCCTTAGAGACATCTTCATTGTTTTGCGGAAAAATGTTCTTATAATTTAGCTATCCAAAAGAAGGCAACAGTTAAGACATTGCTTTCCAGAACATACTCTGGAGAACACCAAAAATGTACCCCATGCCGTCCTTCTGAACTTCCCAGTCCATAATACCTTAGAAGAGTTGTAGTTTTAAAGTAGAATCATTATTTTTTCCAAGTCGATATACTCTAATCTATTTACTTTTGAGCTCCTTTGTAAAATAACTTATTAATAGTCCGTAGAATTAGTATCAGGATAAATAAATTACAATATGCTTGGAAATACAATACAACCAGTAAGCTTTATTTTACTTTATTTTTGTGTACATCTATGTGTGTGTGTTATATATATGGTGTATGAATGTATGGACATTTGCATGGACATGTGCCTGCGGGTATCCTCATCTGTCTGGGAGATGTCTAAGTTGGAAGATGACGTCAGGATGTCTTTCTTAATTACTTTTCACCTTTTGTTTGTTTGTTTATTTTATTTTATTTTTGAGAGAACATCTCTTACTGAAACTGGAGTTTGCCATTTGGACTAGACTAGCTGGCCCAGGATCTGCCTGTCTCCACTCTCCTGTGTTGGGGTTACAGATAGTGCTGCACTCAGCTTTGACACAGGGCCAGGGATTCAAGTCCCCTGGGTGTGAGCAAGCATTTTACCCGCCGACCTATATTTCCAGATGTGGAGAACAAACCAAAACCTGAGTGAGTCTGTACTGTTTGATATAGGCATGGCCATGCCAAAGACCCCAGTGCCTCAGACTCATGGGAGTGGTGAAGCCCTCCAAAGGTAAGGTTTAGGATGGCAAAGACTTTCCTCTGGTCTGAGTAGAAATGTTTACGTGTATATACAATCCATCAACCACAGTTTCCTCCTCAAGAATGACTATAATATAAGAGTGCTCCCCTGAAGAGATATTCTATTGAGATTAGCTAATCCTGCCTTTTTGTTCAGTTGTATTTCATAAACCTGCCTCCTCATTCAGCTGTATATAATAAACCTACCTCCTTGATTCGTATGTATAAAATCAACAGGTTGAGGTTCTGTGTTGCTGCATTAGTAAATTTTATGCTCATGGTGTTTTGCCTACATCTATGTCTGTGTGAGGGTGTCAGAAACCCTGGAACTAGAATGACAGACAGATGTGAGCTGCCATGTGGGTTCTGGGACTTGAAAGTGGGTCCTCTGGAAGAGTAGCCAGTGCTCTTATCCACTGATGTATTTCTTCAGCCCCTAAACTTACTTTTAAATAGTAAATAAGAATGATAAAAACATGTTCTACAACGTAAGATAGAAAATTTAAATACCTGCTGGTTATTTTTAAATGTCAATTTGTCACAACCTAGAATCACCTGGGAGGAGTTTGATTTTGAAAATAATTAGATCAGATTGACCTGTGGACATGCCTATGGGAGATTGTACTGATTATCAATTGATGTGGGCATGCCTATGGGTGATTGTCTTGTTTATTATTTGATGACCTAGTTCCTTGGGGATAACCTCATTTCCCTAGAAGGCTAGATGAAGCAGGCAAGCTGCATAGGTGCATTCCTTTCTCTGTTCTTGACTACCTGCTTGAATTTCTGCTTTGGCTTTCCTTCAGTGATAGAATGTGTGTTAGTCACTTATCTATTCCTGACAAAACACTATGACCAAGGCAACTTGTAGAAGAACAAGGTGCCACCCCCCCTCCCCCAGGGTTTCTTTTTATAGCCTTGGCTGTCCTAGAACTAGTTCTGTAGACCAGGCTGACCTCTGCCTCCCAGTGCTGGGATTAAAGGTATGCCACCACTGCTCAGCATAGGAGTTACTTTGGGCTGAGGTTTGCAGAGAGCTAGAGTCTACGATGGTGGAGCAGAGGCAGTAGGAATGAGATCGGGGGCAGAAGCCAAGGGCTCACATCTCCATTGACAAGCAGGAAGCAGAGGAGTAAACTGGAAATGGGATGAGTCTTTGAACTCTCAAAGCTCGCCTCAGGGAAATGCTTCCTTAAGCAAGGCCATACTTCCTAAACCTACTGGTCTTAGTCACTGTTCTATTGCTGTGAGGAGACACTCCAACCAAGGAAACTCTCATATAAGGAAGTACTTAATTGGGGCTTGCTTATAGCTTCAGAGATTTAGTCCATTATCATCACAGTGGGAAGCATGGAGGCACTCATAGTACAGGAACAGCAGCTGAAACCTACATCCTGATCTGCAGACCAAGAGAGAAAATGAGTTTGGGCCTAGCATGGGCTTTTGAAATATCAAAGCTCACCCCCAGTGACACACTTCCTCCAACTAGGCCATACCTCCTACCTAATCTTTCTAATCAAAGAGTACTACTCCCTGGTGACTACACATTCAAATTTGTGAGCCTATGGGGGCCATTCTTATTCAATGACCACACTACCCAAACAGCACCACCAGCTGGGGACAAACTATTCAAACATCTAAGCCTATAAGGGACATTTTCATTCAAACCACCCCAGACTGTAGCCCAGAATTGTAAAACAAAAAAGCTCTTTCATCTCAAATTGTTTTTTGTCAGGGTATTTTATCACAGCAACAGAAGTGAAACTAGCGTAATATGTAAATGACTTAAATTCTGTAGAGATGCAAAATAAAATAAGTAGAACAAAACAGGCAAGAGGTAAACTAGGAATGGTGGCACAGCCTTGTAATCCCAGCACTAAGTAGGTAGACTGAGGTAGTAGGATTGTGAGTTTGAGGACAGTCTGGGCTACATAGTGAGACCCTATTACAAACAAAAAGAGAAAGGCAACCTTTTTTTATGGTAATCATGGATTTTATTATGGATTCATTTGTTCTTATTTTCTAAGCCATCCTTCTATTACTTTAATGACAAAAATGTTCTTTTTCTAGAATAAAAAGAAAAGCTACAAAATAGGTTTGCCAAGTTCTAAATATGGTATTGTGATGCTATATTGTAATGTTTATGGGCAATAAATCAAAATACTAAAAAGTTAAATGCCCATCTATGTATAATGCATCTTTTTCTTATTTGTGGTTGAAGGCCAGCTGCTCTCAACGTAGCATTTAAATACACTGTATGGGTACAGTAGTGTGACACACTTGGACACACTGCAAGTTGGTCTGAGTGATGCTTTCTTCACCCACCTAAGCTGCTGCACCCTTGAGTAGAATGCAGCCTCTATCCTGTCCCCACATTTGTTTCGCCTCTTCCTTATCTGTTTCTTCTTCCACCTGGTTCAGGATCAGCAGGCATTCATGACCAAATGCCCACACTGCAACATTCCCACCAGCACCCACCTGGCTTTCTGCACTTAACCAGCTCCTTGGAAATGCACAGGCTTTGTCTCAATGTGTCACACTCTTAGCACTTACAATAGAAAGAGATGGGAACCAAGATGTTTGCTTTTCCTGGTGAGAGAAAATAAAACAAGACGACAATCCAAAGGAAGCCATATGAGATCATCAGTAGATAAACATTTCACAAGAGAAATGATCACCACTGTTATAAGAAGCAAATGCAGCTTTTTACTCTTGGCCGTAGAACTTTAAAACAGTCTCTGAAAACATCCCGTTATCCCTCAGCTAGCAGACACATGTCTTCCAATATTTGACAAATACCATCTTGAATCTTTCTTAGTGCAGGTGGTGCTAACCATCTCGAGCTGTTCCTCTCTTCTCAGTTAAAGCCGCCTTTCAGCTCCGAGTTCCTTCTGCAGTGCAGAAGGAAACCTTAGCAGATGGATTGGTGTAGAGGAAATGGCACATAATGAATCACATTTGAAACCCCAGCATGCAGATCAGTACATAAATCTATATAGTCCTCCCGTTCATCTGTGTTCAGTGAAACTGAGTGCTTTGGAGGTGTAAGAGGCCAGGATCCTGCCTGGTACAGAGAAAGTTCAGTGCAGCTTTGCCTCACTTTGACTCCTTTCCTCGGCTGCCACCACGCCAGGAATACACTAGGACCTCCTGGCATGGGTACCTCTGAGCCCCAAGTAGAAGTCAAACCCAAATCCCTACTTTCTGGAACTATAGGAAAACTGCCAGTGGAGTGTTATTTCTTCCTGTCCATAGTTGTGAAAGAGGATGAAAGTGACTTGGCCAAAGTCACAGAACTTATTTGTAGACAAAAGCCAGACTCCAGAATGGAAATTGCTCATTCAACTAAATTAGATCACAACACTAAAACACATTAATAATAATAATAATAATGATAATAATAATAACTATTAATAATTATATTATTATAAGTATTATTATAAAAATTATAAATAATGAATAAAATTATTATTAGTTTGGTTTGTTGAGACAGGGTTTCTCTGTGTGGTCCTGGCTGTCCAGGAACTCACTCTGTAGACCAGGCTAGCCTCAAACTTAGAGATCCACCTGCTTCTGCCGTGCAAGTGAGTGCTGGATTAAAGGCGTGTACCACCGCTACCTGGCTATTATTATTATTGCTTTTAATCATAAAAGTTTACAGCATATAAAACCACAATTAAAAAAAATTCAGTTCAACCCAAGGTAGGTGAACTGGATTATTCTTAGTTTCCTGTATTCCTAGTTTCCCTTCACCCAAGCAGAATCTTGACATATTAGGTGAGATTTCTACTGCTATACCTGTGAGCTCTAACTTTGCATTTCTATGTTAATAGGGCAATCATTTTGGTTGAAGCAGTTGTTAAGTGGGTCAGTTTGTAGAGTTGCACAGATTTTAGCGCCAGCAGATGAGGTAGTGTTTTCCCATAACTACTATGTCCACAACACTTTATTCTGTATTTAACTGAGGAAGAAAATGCATACATGAATGGACAACTACGGAGAGAGGGTAAAAAGAGAATCCTAATAATTAACAAAACTTTGCAAT
This sequence comes from Cricetulus griseus, assembly GCF_003668045.3. NCBI lineage: Eukaryota > Metazoa > Chordata > Mammalia > Rodentia > Cricetidae > Cricetulus > Cricetulus griseus. The sequence goes on along the minus strand of NC_048596.1, from coordinate 46,351,311 downwards.
CAGCTGTCTTCAGTTCTTTTGGGAATTTTATAATTAAGTGAATTGATCTTTCCTTGATATCACTTTTGCATAGAGAGATGTGCTCACAGAGCTTTGCTCATTTTGTTTGTTGTTTGTTTTGTTATTTCATTCTTTTTTATAACAAGGTTCTTGGAAAGAGTATGATTTGTATTTAACTGCAATATGCCAAACGATCTCTAATGCAGGAGTGAGTAGAAACTGGGTAGTGTTTTTCCACAAGAAGCTGCCCAGCAGGCTGGGGTGTTGATGAAGGAACACAAGAGTAAAGTACTTGCTGTGACTAATAGTTCTGTAGAAGCAGTCTTCATACCATGGCAGATAAACTTGTAAGAAAGCAATGACCACCAGGACCAGAGGTAAAGCTGAAGGTATTTCTTGGTGTAGATGGTAACAATAATGAACAAAAAGTTTGAGATATTTCAGGAAGTCAGGCTTTTGGTTTATTATATAAGAGACAGACAGAGACACATAGAGAGACATGCATAGCCCCAGTGACTTTACTCTTCAGTTTTTCTACTATCCTTACAAAGATACTTGAAACAGCCAGGTACAGTTTTATCAGGCTGATAGTTTCTGTTTCCCAGATACTAAATCACATATTACCTGAATCCAACATCAATAATATAGTATTTGGTTGAAAAATTGCCTTCAGTTTTACACACACACACACACACACACACACACACACACACACACACACACGGAAGGCCAATCTACAGGGCATAGAAAGAAGATAGTACAGTGAGTTCAGGATCCAGTGCTCTGTAAAATCTTGGTGACTGGCCACCTAGGCTGGTGCATCTTGCACACCTATGAAATTGCCACTCCTTCACATCCTGACTATGGAGCCTTCATGATACATGCTTTGAAGACCAAGTGAGCATTGGGGCCAGGGGGTAGGGTGGGGAGAGGTCAGAAAGCAAAAGCTGGTGACATGAAAAATAGTTAAAAAATATTGAGAGATTTGACACTTGGTGATTGTAGTTATGGGGTTGTTTTAATGAAAATATCCCCCAAGGAGATCCTTTCTGTGTGTCTGGGGGTGAGGATGGAAGTTGACAGCTGGTATAAGGAAACCACAGTAGCTGTGCTGCAATGGAGCTGATCGTTGCTGGGGCTAGATTTGTCTCAACTGAAACTTCAACTATAATATGTGCAATTTAAGGACATAACTGACTCCTTGGGAAAGTATGGAGTTCTATGTACTTATGTTGTAGATTATTTAACAGTGGGCACATGAAACAAATGCTAGTTATTGCCATTAAGTATTGTTTGTGTGTGTATGTGACACCATGGCAAGAAAGGCCACTAAAAAATAATTATAAAACCCTAGCTTAAAAGAATAGACTTTGGAGTCAGAAAACTAAACTGGCCAAGTTATTCCCCATATTTCTGAGGCTGAGAGTTCTGGCCAGCAAATAAAATAATACAGTTGTCCTTTAGTGTCTATAGGGGATTGATTGCCTCTTGCACGGCCTACAGATACTCATATCCACAGATGTTCCAGTCTCTTGTGGAAATGGCAGATGATACACACAAGTCAATGCACACCCTCTTGCAGACTTTAAATTATTTCTAGGTTACTCCTCATACCTAACGCAATGCAAATGCTATGTAGGAGCTGTATTGTCAGGGGTGATGACAGGAACAGAAACAGTATGAAATGAATACAGGTACACACACTCTGGGAATAGCTGTGTAGTGCATGGTTGGTTGTGTCTGTGAATGTGATATGCTCACCACGAAGGGCCAACTGTAGTGGCCACATATGACCACTTACATCTGGGTGGTAAAACTTGTGCTCTCTAGAAGGTAAAGCCATCATGGCTGATCTTAGGTTACCAACAGGACATTAGTGAGCATACAGCTCAGAAGCGATGCACATAGCATGCCATTCTGCGGTATTCCAGGAAGCCACAGTGACTTCAGTAGCACAGATGTTGCAGTATTTAGCAAGTGGTGAGTTTGAGTACTAACTACCTTTAAAGAAGTATAACTTAATTAAAAGTTTACATATTTTGATTTTTAAGTGATAAAAATTTTAACAACCAGCTAGTAAGAACCCTGAAAACCAACAACTCCATCCATGAACCCAGAACAGGCTCCCATGTGCACCAGTTCCAGCTGAATGTGAAAATGCATTTTTCTCTTTTCTGCTCTCTCTCTCTCTCCCTCCCTCACCCCTTCCCAAGGAATCTTGAGTTAGCAGGGGCATCATTGTTGGCTGCTCAGGAACAAGGCCTGTTAGGCCTGACTCACATATGTTAATACTTACACAATTAGCTTCTTCAGTTTAAAAACAACAATCCCCGAAATTCCCCCAGGCTGTCCTAAAACCCAAGGTCTGCTGAACCCAAGCCTGCCCAGATGCCAAGAGCCAATAATTTATGATGGGATTAGGAATGAGAGTGAAGAAAGGTTTCTTGTCAATTATGAGTGCAAAGACCACACACACTGAAAAGAAGTACTCTATACAAATCAAAGGACACCATCAGCCTAGCCTCACAATAAGAGGTCGGTCAATGTTTCCTGCACTCTACAGCTCCAGTTCGGGGTTTCCTATTTGCCTCTTTGTAACCAAAATCTCATCAATGAAATATTTGATCAAATGCTAGCAACTGTGGAGTTCTTGGAAGCAGCAGTTGACAAAGGCTTTACAGTACCATGTCACTCAGGCTGTTGAAGAAATCCAGCCCTGGTGATAATGTGTATATTCATTCTCTGTAAATGATTAAGTTCAAAAACCATGCAATGAATCATGGTAGCAAGGCCAGACTTGCTTTGATTAACTATACTGGCATAATGAAATCCAACAGAGCAATCACTGAAACATTTAACTCCAAATGTAAATCTTCTTGAACTCTGTTTTAAAAAAAAGAAAGAAAGAAAGAAAGCATGTTAGGCAAGGAGAGGTAGCATATAATACAGCCATATTCACATAATGAAAGTGGAGGCAGTTGTAAAGAAAAGGGAATGTTAAAAAGTTGTTATGCTATGTTTGGCAAGAATGAGTCATTTTAAAAGTGTCAATCATGATAATCCAACATATTTTTAATCTAAAGGTCAACAGAAGCAGCTTCCAAGGTGGTGCAATATACAAAAGCAAGTGGTTATAAGATGACTTCAAGTGTTAATACTGTACCACAGTATGTCTTGGAAAATTAATCTCAGCTCTAAATTGAAGAGCATGGATTGATCAGGGTAGGAGAATCTTTTATTAAAAATGTACTGAAATAGTTGGTGACACTGTCTTTCCAACCAAGAGCTCTGTGACAGTTTTATAATTCAGACATGGCTCTCTGTACAGGGACTGTCCTCTACTACACAGCAGTTATTTGGGGGAGGGTCTAGGGACTCACCTATCCATACCAGTCCAATAGAATGAAAACCCTTTCTTCACAAAGACCTATGAGTCATTTGTGAAAGCAAAAGAAACAAATGCCAGTAAAGCTGCTAGAGCAGTTTGCATTCCTGCACACTTTTACTGTTTTCCTTCAACAACCTTTCAATGTTCCACAAACATGGGTGGGTCATACTGTGCACCTAAGTATTAAAAATAGCCCACAAAGAGTAGATACTACTAAAACTATATTCTGTCCTTAAAGTTTATAGGAACATGTGGTCTTCCTCACAAAGAAAGGAACTGGATCTCAGGCAGCATTGGACTTTCATCTCAGGAGTTTGCTATGTACACTGTGAACATATGATCAGTTTTTATAAGGCTGCAGAAACTTTGCTAGAGAAAAACAATCTGTAAGAGGTCCTTAACATATAAAAATCACTGGATACCATGGCCCATGTTACCACCTAAGGGCATGTGGAGGTCCATGGTCTGTGCTGCCACCTGAAGCCATATTGATATCCATGGGCTGGGCTGCTGCCTGGGACCATATTGGTGTCAGGGACCCGTTCGGCCCTAGAAGTCATGTTGATGTCCTTGGCTTGTGCTGCCACTGAGGGCCATGAGGATGTCCGTGGCCTGTGCTGCAGCAGAGGATCATGTTGATGTCTGTGGTGGGTACTGCCACCAGAGACCATCCTGAGGTCTGTGGCATGTGTTGATGCTGGAGACAGACCATGTGAATGTCCATGGTCTATGCTGTCACTAGAAACTACATAGAAGTCCATGATTCATGTGGCCACTGTCTGGAAAGGGAAGGAAGATAATTTTGCTGTGGTATCCATGACTGCAGATTCAAAGTTGAAACAGAGGGACATAGAAGACTTTGGTGACAACCCCTATCCCTCTCAAAAGTAAAGGAACAGTCTAGACAGAAAGCCGTTGAAGAAAACTCTTAAAAATTGTGATAAGGATGCTGAAGTGTAGCTCTCCACAATTGATGGCTTCTGGTGGGGGGTGCAGGAGGAGAATAGCTCAGTTTTCCTTAAGGTGACGGCCACTGGGAGTTTGACCATGCTCCACTGAGTATATGGGCAACACAAATTGAACTTGTTTTTTAAAATTTTTTCTTTCTTCTGTTTTTGGGAGTGGTCACAAGGGTAGGGGTTGACGTGGGAGGACTGGGAAGTGAATGCATTTGGGGTTTATGATATGAAATTCCCAATAATCAACACAAATATTATATTGGAAAAAAATCACTGGACACATTCAATTTCATGATCAGGCTCCTCCCAAAGCACTAGATTGCACAATTTAATCTAGGTTACTATGGAGGAACTTGGTTGCAGAAGGTAACAGTAATCTCCCTGACAGTTCTCCCAGAACTGGCTATAGATAGCACTGATATATTCTTTTCTGGTATTTCCATAATTCCAATCAATAATTCATTTTTCGTCCCTCATGAATTAAAGTCACTGTTATATTTAAAAATATAACAGTGATGTGTGTGTGTGCATCACTCTTTCTGGTGACCTCTAACACCCTCCATATAATTGGTCAGTTAAACATTTTTGTGGAGGTTTAGCTGTGTTTCTAGAAAGCTCTGGATAGTTTAAAGAAAAACTAAACAAAAAGACAAACAAAAATAATATAAACGAAAATAAAACAACAGGAAGATGAAGAAGTCACTCCGTCACATCCTCTCTTTTCCCAGGATCTATGTCTATGGGGAAAATGACTATACAGAGGAGGTGACTGTCACAGGAGACAGGCATTTGGACACTCTGGTGTTTGTAATCTTTTTTTTATTTTCTCCCTAAATTCTTAAAATATGATGTTTACATTCAAAGCATGGACTGCACAGCCACTATTCTAAGTAGAAAAGTGTGTTTATGGCATAATTTATCTAATAACATTCTTTATAATAGGAGTATACATATAGATCCTGTTGGCCTTGAAGTTTTGTTTCAACATAGGATATAAGTGGATCTCTGAAAAATCAAAGAGAAAAAAAAAGATGATATAAGATCTCACCCAATAGAGAAAAACACTTTGGGAGTTTTCTATGTTTTTCTCATGTTTTAAATAGGTACACATGACCATACATTAAAAATAAGTTTAGGGGGCTGGAGAGATGGCTCAGCGGTTAAGAGCACTGACTGCTCTTCCAGAGGTCTTGAGTTCAATTCCCAGCAACCACATGGTGGCTCACAACCATCCCTTATGAGATCTGGTGCCCTCTTCTGGTGTGCAGATATACATGGAAGCAGAATGTTGTATACAAATAAACAAATAAAATCTAAACAAAAAAATTTACAATACTATTGTCTGGAGTATCCATAAAAATAACTGGAAAAATTTATCTCTTTTAGTATTACTACTGTTACTAGATGTGTTGACAGTTCAAAGATGTGTTAATAGTATCTTGCATTTGATTTTCCTTCCAGTTTGAAGGTGTCATGCATGGCATTCTAGACCTTTCCAGATGCCCTGTCTTTGAAAATCACATATTTCTTGACAGCTTTTGCTCCACCATAGCAAGTTCCTAGCTTGGCATGATCATGACATCCTTAAATAGGCGATGGTCACAAATGTAGAAATATTCATACTTGCTTTGCCAGAAAAGACACATTTCACAAATGTCCTAGATTTTTTTCCAACAGGCTGATTCACAAGCTCTCTGAAGATTTCTCAGTTTCAGGCTCAGTGACCATGATATAGAAATGTATTTGGCAAATATCCAAGGCCCAAAGACATCTAAAAGAAGCATATTTTCTTAACTTGCTCATCTCCCACAGACATAATCTGTAGTAGAACTGGACTGGGACAGAGGGTGGGAAAGGAGAATGTAATGAAAAACATGAACCTTGTCTTTATTCTTCACACAGTCAAATCAGGGGCAAGGAAAAGATCAGGGAAAGCAGTTAAGAATGCAATCCTTTGACAGGTAGGAGCCCACTGGGTATCTACACTGTTGCAGTAATGAAGTTATTGACAGTAAAGGGCAATTCAGGATAAGATCACTTTGCCTCATTTTCTTGAGAAAGCCTTCCATGGAGGTTCATTGAATCTCCATGATCACCTCATTGAGCAGGGCAATTACTGATCTAAAACAGGAACTCTCAAGAGTCACACTTCTCCTAACGTTTCTCAGTTTTGGATACCATCTTTCAGAAAAATGTTGCTTCTCTCTGAGTGGCTTCAGTTGGACCCTGGGCAGTTTATGTATTGTTCCTATTGGATGTTGGGAGAAATTTTATTCTGAAATGGACTTAGTGGTAGATATTATTCTGATTATTTCAGGAATAAATTTTGCATGGCTGTCTCATCATTGATGAAGAAAAGGGAATGCTTTGATTTGCATGGACTTGTTCATATCTATTAGTGCAGAATCAAAGACATAACACAGTGAAAACAGTATTTTTATGTGTAGGCTAATGATATGCAACATGAACAAGGTGAATACTTCACATAGATCCCTCTGTAGTGATAAAAAGGAAAGTTCAGAAGAACTCAGAAGTCCCACATGGAAAATTTCTGCTTTGTTTTCATAGTTTGGAAATCGACGTGATATTTTTGAATGATTTGTTAATTTATATTCCTTGATAGGTAAATAATTCTCTTCCACTATATATCAAAAACACACGTCTCTGGAAAATAGGGAGGATGGATTCATGTCATAAAATGGAAGAATATGATGGATGTTATAGTGTACCTTGAATTCCTAAGTCTTAAGTTGTGGAAGAATGATCAGAAATTTAAGTTTACCCTTGGATACTTAGTGAGTTTGAGGTTTGCCTGGACTATATAAAACTCAGACTGGACTATATGAAACTCTCCGGACAAACAAACTCAGCTCAGGCAAGATTTTGTCGCCCATCCTGGTGAATTGAGAAGGCAGTGGAAGGGCAAGTTAAATGGCTTCAGCCCTCCTTCCTTTAGAATATCAGTATGGATTGAGAATATTGGTTTTTATATTAACAGAAGAGAGATACTGACTCAAAAGTCAAAAGTCCTCTGTTATAGACTAAGTGTATTCCACATGAGAGGAAACAAAAGAACTGGAGAAGGGAAGAACATTCTGGAACACTGACTAATGATCACAAAGGTCCTGAGGCAAATCTATGGAGGCTGCTTACATACTGGATTGGACTGGTTTCAAATAGGTGCATACCACAGTTAATCTTTCCCCTCTTTGATATGCACGAAGATCACAGAAGTATGTTGGATTTGCCTCTTTAATGCATACCTGTATTTTAACACACAACTCCTGTGAACTTTTTTTTTTTTTTTTTTTTTTTTGCAGTGAAGTAGGGAAGAACTTCACCCCGTCTTCCTCTTTCATCTGCCCTTCTGTGCTTTCTTTTATCAATGAAGTCTACTTGTTACACCAGTTTCTATTGTGGAATTCCACTGCTGTTTCTATCATCAACAGAGAGACTCCTCATACTTGGATTCTGTTTTAGGCTTTAAATTTTACCTAATGTTCAAATTATCGGTTAGCTTTAGAGATATCCATTCAGAAGTAATCCTTGCAGAATAGAGTGTAACAATGGAGACAATGTCATGAGAGCCTTTTTTTTCTATCCACAGAAGGCATCCATGGAGCAGGCTGTCAGTGAACATGACAATCAACCAATGATGAATATATGGATTGTTGGGAAGATTATCTGGACTTTGCTTCTAATAGTTTATATTTGTTGGTAGAAAAGCTTTTTACCATAATTTGGTAGGAGATACAGAATAATAGTTTCATACCAAAGAACACATGAACAATCTAATGGCATAGACATATCAAGATACATGTCCTGTGTTTGAAGATAGGAAGGGGGTGTTAATAGAGTTCTGTAAATAAAAATTTCTGACTTATTACAGAAATCAACATTCTTAATTTTTCAGCTTAATACTTAATTCATACTTAATTCCTTTTAAAATGAAAACCACATTCTTGGACTTCCTGATCATTACTTCAAGAAGTAAAAATGTAGGAATGAAGGAATCAAAAGTATGGTATGATCCAGGAGGGCTTTACATGTGTTTTATCTTCATTAATCCTTGGGACTATCGAGTGGAGCAAATCCCATTATCTTCATGTCACAGAGAACTTAACAGGATAGAAGAAGTTATATAGACAAGGATCACATACAGAGTATAAAGAAGAAGTGGTAGTCACAGATGTCCTGATGTCCAGAATGCTTTTTTGTCCTTTGGAGGGTGGTTCCTGAGACTAGAAGTGAACTTTTACTCTTCAGCCTTTAAATATAAAGTTCCCCCACTGACTTATGGGCATATGCCTGAAGGCACTGCTTCCCTGGGTTGCAAAGCCACTTACATACATCAAACAAAGATGAATTGGTAGTGAGTGTGTTTTGCTTTGGAGAACACATCTAAAACTCTCCTTCTTTCTGTTGTGACAGGTTTCATCTTCAAGGATTTTTCAGTTTTGATGACCTACTTGAATGTATTGTTTAACAGAAATAAACAAATAATGAGTAAATAAAGCTCTCTCTTATTCATAAGGACCATAAATATGGGCTGGTGAAAAAGTTTAGATAGCAAAGCAGGTATCCCCTGATATGAGAAGGAGGTGAGCATGTTCATTCCAGTTTCCTTGTAGAAGGAAAGCTGCACACTGATATTTAATTCAGGGAGATGACACAAGGAGTAACATCTCTATCAGTTGAACATGTGGGCCTTGGAACTAATATCTCTCTATCAGAGGGACATGTGGGCCATGGAACTAATATCTGTCTATCAGAGGAACATGTGGGCCATGGAACTTGCTGAGTTATCTAAACAAAAGCTATGTTCTGAAGGTGGACTTCTAAACCAGAACTTAACAACAACTGGTGCCAGAATTCCTTTTTGTATACTTAAAAACTTTAGATGGAAATATGCTTTCAGGAAGCAGGCTACACTGAGCCAGAGAGGACTTCTAGGAGGCCATAACCACTGCACTGTAGAGAGCCTAACAGAGACCTCTGCTGGTTCAGTTTTGGGCTTCCTGACTGGTAGTTGCCAACATAGGACTGGCCAGCTTTCTCATCACTGACAATCTTGTAAGTATAGTTATGCACCACTTAAGTATGGTATAAAAGTGAAAAATGCATCTTTTGGTGGTTTTATCATCATGTGAACTTCACAGAGTGTACATATACAAACTATGTTGGTTATAGTATTATGTATAAACTGCTGTGAAAACATGGTGTTGTTGATCAACATGTCTTCATGTAGTCTGTGAGCTTAAATGTAAATAATAATAATCCTTATGTTTGCCACACAGAACTACTTATTGCTTTTTGGCGCATCAAAGGTAAAAAATTCAGAGCCACTTGCAGGTTTACATTAAAATTTTTCTTTACTACATCTGATCAAGGAAAGGTAAGCAGGCTTCAGTTTTGTCAAAGCATTGAGACAGGAGCTCATGTTATAATGCAGAACCTGTGGGTCAAGACCCCTTTGCTGGGATGTTTATCAGATATCCTGCATAGCAGACATTTACATTATGATTCTTAAAGTAGCAAAATTATAGTTAATAGGTAACAACTAAATAATGTTATGGTTGGTGGTCACCACAACATTAGGAACTGTATTAAAAGATCACAGCATTAGGAAAGTTGAGAACCACTGGTGTAGAGCATGATGGACAATTGTATTTCTTGTCATCAGATTAGATGATTGGAGTATATATGCAAAATATGAATTCTGGTAACTAAACCCTGGATTAAAACTAGAAGTGCTTGGTGGTAGCATATTTTTATGTTAACTATTAAATTATCGAGTAATCTTCTGATCCTAAGGGACCTATACTGGGGTGAATAAGTGGCTCTCATGTACAGAACTCATCACCTGATTGTGTTCTAGTATGTCTGTTTCTTGTAGCCTCTAGTGAAATCAGGCCAGAATCTACAACATTATTAGGATTCACCCATATTCATCAATATGAAAAACCTTCCAGTCTTTATTGGGAGGAATCATGGATTTCAGGGCTAAATATAAGCAAACAAATCCAGTGACTAAATCATTACAGCCAGTACAAAGCTCACTTGTACCATCATGCTGTCCACCAACCTATCTGTGAACACAGTCATTTTCAGCTATATAAATGACCACTATAGGTATGTCCTTGAAGTCACCTATTGTAGGAAATGGTCAGCACTTGCATTAACTATATCACACTGGCCTCAGCCAAAAGGTAATGTAGTTAAAAACACATTTAATTAACTCAACTCTTCGTTTAGTTACTGTTTTAGCCTAGGGATGAAGAAGTAAGTAATGCCTGTGTACATTCTCAGACAGGACTCCAGAAGGGAAAGCCTTTCCTCTCTAGTCACAGTCTTCCCTTCCTTATTAGTATGGCTGAGATTCCTTATGTGTTAATGGAATAATACATCCAGCTGAAGAAAGGAGCTTTGTCTGTGATGTATATAATCCCATACTCAAGGGAACAACTCTCCATTCTCTAGAGAGATGTCTTGGGCATTGGTATTTCAATCCCTCTCAGACTATTTGAGATTTTTTTGTGTGGTTTTCTTATACTCATATAGATACATTGGCAATCAATTTATTAACTTTTGGACTGATGAAACTCTGTATTAGTTCAAGATATAGTGTTATTGGAGCTGGTTTTTGAAAGACTCCACTCTCTCTCCTCATACTATGCAAAGAATCCTAGAGGTACTTACAAATAGGTACACAATATTGTTTTACCAATATCCTTTTTTGACTTTGGTATTGCTGTTGTAGACAGCTGATTAGTCACAGAGTATACACACATCTGATTCCTCACTCTGTTAGTGTTGTTTTTTATTTTTTCTAAATTTATATCTTATGATTTTACCAATAAAGTTTTGGGAGTCAGAGGCTGGGGTGAAAACCTGCTAGCTCAGAGAGGTTGAGGAACATCTAGCTGACCTTCCTTCTTAGCTGGCATCTCAAAAAGAGAGATCTTTTGTGGCTGTTCCTATCCAAAAGGAACCACCAAATTCTAAGTCCCTCCCTTCTACTTCCTGTGTGTTTCTCTATCCATTTTCCTGACTCCTCCTTTACCTTCTATGGCTACTTCTGTCAACTAGCTGCTGACTCTGCCTCCTGACCTCAGATTTCTATTTAATGAAATTTTGAGGTTCACAGTGTGATCAAATATCCTACAACATGTTAGTCAGACTATATGGCCCTGTGCTATGAGTACTTATGTGTATCACTTTAGGGAGAAACTTTTGAAAGCTAATACACAATATTATATCATTTCTGTGCAATGGTGCTGCCATGAGTAGTGTTGGCAGAAGCTTAAAATGGAAGACACAGTGCTTTCTGAGTCACATGTGGGGGCAGAACAGCTCTGAAGATGACTCTATATCGAAAAAGAAGCCATGAAATCTCAATGTTTGTTCATCACAACACAATCTAGCCATGCTGACAAATACAATTGGCTTCTGTGGTATTGAACAGATCTATAATTTGTAGTACTAAGTAGCCATCTAAACTGTGGTAATTTGGATCTAATTTGCATAAATATTAATTCTTTTGAACGAGAAAGGAAAATTAGGATATTTCAAAGACTTCTTTCAATATAAGCCACTTGTTCATTAAGTTTTAATGAGAAACATTCATTATTATGAATTCTCTGACAACACTTTGATATTTTTTTTTGGTAAATGATGACCATAATTAAGCTCCTCATAATGAATACAGCAATTTTTAAACAATACAATTTATATGGTGTTTCTCCTGTTGGAGGCTTTGCTTTGTTAATAAAAAGCAATGGAGACATTTTCATAATGTATGTGGGTTTGTAGTTATGATTGTCTTCATCTCTGCTTCCAACTCATTCATCCATCCCTCTGAAACACACCCATTCTGCACTTTGAAGAATGGAGATTTACTCAGCACAGGCTTAACTTTGCTCTAAAAAGAAAACTTAACATTGATCATAGGATGCTGAGTTACTGGTAATGTATTTTTTTTTCCTAAAGGGCCTTCCTGCTATTATTGTCCTTGGCTTCATTTACCTTTGTAGCTCAAATTCTTTATAACGGTATCATTTACTTTTAGAACATATAAATGTATTCATGCATATAGATCAGTGATTAATTGAGATATTAAATTTATTTTTCAGAAACATTTGATATCAGGGGAAAAGGTCAAAATCAGAACCCTGACTTAGGTATTTACTCCACTAGGGAGGCCTTGATGAGTTTCTTGTGGCCTCCGATCACAATAGACAGAGGTTGCAACAGTGCTCTTTGTGGCAATTCCTTCAGAATTGTGAAAAATACATGACTGAGTGAAAGGTTTGTATCAGCTCACAGTTTCAAAGGCTTCATCCTTAGATGGTACTTCTTTTGATTCTGACCTGTGGTACCACACGTGTTGTCAAGAACACATGGTGGAGACAAGTTACCTCATGGCTACCTTCACTTCCACTTTCCATCCTTTTACCTCCCCATTGACACACACTGTTTCTGCACCCAGGGACTAGGTAGAACACCCAAAGCCTGCCCAGTGACTTACCTCTTCCAAAGTGGCCCCACCTCCTCACATTTTCAGAACAGCATAGGATACAACCCCAGGTGGGAGCCAAACATTCAACATATGGGCCTGTGGCAGGCATATTGCATCCAAACCACAGCATTTACCTAAGCAAGATGATTTCTCTGTAGCCTTTCATGTTGTTCTGGAACATCCTCTTTCCGGGATCACATGGCAGCTCCACCGAGAAGAGAGGAGGAGGAAGAGAGCGATTTCCTGCTTGTCCCTGCTTCTATTCTGAGTCTGCCTGCTATGTCACTTCCTTCCTGGATCACAAGACTTCTCTTTACTACATTTCCCAGGATCCTCCTCGACTTCTAGTCCTCCTATCTTGCTTCCCTATTGGCCTAGAGTACTTTATTCAACAACCAATAAAATAAACATATACAGAAGGACCTTCCCTATCACTGCTTTACTCATCTATAGCAGAGATAAAAAGAGAGAGACAAACTTGAAAGCAATGAAGCTCACACTGGGTTCTCCTGATATTAACTCACTGTCCTCTTTTGTTTTACCAAGACTACAGGCCAAATGTCAAATACCATTCTGAATCCCAGTAAAAAAGCATTTTACAACTCACTATTTCCTGTAGGAACTTTGGCTAATTGAACCCTTTCACTGTTCTGCAATTAAAGAATGCCATCCTTCTTTAGTCCACCCTAACTCAAATTCTTTTTAAGAATTATCCTTATTTTATGTACATGAATGTTTTGTCTGCATGTATGTCTGTGCATGACATAAATGGTTGGTGCCTACAGAGGTCAGAAGAGGGCATCAGATCCCCTAGAACTGGAGTTATTGATGGTTGTAAGCCTCCATGTTGGTGATAGGAATCAAACCGAGGTCATTTGGAAGAGCAGCCAGTGCTTTTAACTACTCACTCACCTCTCCAGGGCTCATGACTTGCAATCTTAAGGCCCTAAGCTGACTGTATTTTAAAGCATTTCCCAGCACTTTGTTCTTTTTATGCTTGTCTTACACCTCATTCATTCTTCAGCAAGATTTATCAATTACCACATGGCGACACTGCACAAGTCCCCATCTCTACTTTTCAGACCCTAACCAGTGTCTTTCTTTTTGTCATGCTGTCTTTTTGGATAGACGATGAAGGCAATTTTCTTTATGTGTTCTCATGAGCAGCCTTCAGTAGAATTGGTGAGATTCCATTAAGGTTTTTTTTTTTTTTTGGTAAATATGACTTTTTAAACTGAAATTATTTGAAATCTAATTTTAAATTTATTTTGTAAGAGTGTGAATATTATTTTAAGATGTGTTACATTTTTTATGCTGTAGAAAATTTGTTTCATAGTGCAAAGATGTATTGCATCCTTTTATGTTGCATTTGTTTAACTCTGGGAAGCTGTGTTACTTTGCCTGTCTAAAACATCTGATTGGTTTAATAAAGAGCTATCGACCAATAGCAAGGCAGGAGAAAGGATAGGTGGGGCTGCCAATCAGAGAGAATAAATAGGAGAAGTCTGCAGAGAAGGAGATCTAGGAGTGAGTGAGGATTCTAGGGGTCAGCTACCCAGATACATGGCAAGCCATGGAGTAAGAAGTAAAACAAGGTATAGAGGATAAAGATAAAAGCTCAGAGGCAAAAGGTGGACAGAATAATTTAAGAAAAGCTGGCTAGAAATAAGTCAAGCTAAGGCTGGGCATTCATAAGAAAGAATAAGATTCTATATTTATTTGGGAGCTGGGTGTCGGGCCCCCAAAGAGACAAAGGAATAAAAACAACCAAGTTCAGCAACTTTCTTTTTTTCTTTCTTTTTTCTTCCTTCCCTTTTCCTTTCTTCCTTCTTTTATTCCTTCCTTCCTTCCTTCCTTCCTTCCTTCCTTCCTTCCTTCCTTTCTTTCTCTCTTTAAGACAGAATTTTACTGTGTGACTATACCTGTCCTGGAACTCACTATGTAGACCAGGCTGGTCTCAAACTCACAGAGATATACCTGTCTCTTCCTCCCAAGTGCTGGGATTAAAGGTATTTGTCACCACACCTGGCTAAGATTGTGATTGTTATAATCTATGTGTAGTATGATTTATGAAAGAAGAAAATAATACCCCAGAACTCTAGTATAAGATAAGTCTACCACTAATATTTGGGTAGCATTATTTTTCTTGAAGTTACTGTTTAGTTAAAAGTATATTAATTCATAAAGTTAAATAAAAGGGATAAAAATAGGATACTAGGAATTATGAATGAGAGAGTGTTTCCTATGTCAGTGCCATACTTGCAAAGTGACCTCAAGCCACAAGCATGGCTTCAGAGAAAGCTATGGTCCCAAAGAGAGAGAATTTAGGCCACATGAATCTCATTGTTCATTAATGCTAAAATGAACAACTATCCTAGTTTGTTTGCAATGAGGGGCTTGGAATACTGGCCTGCCAGTGTCAAAATGAGGTAATACTGCAAACTTTGGATCTGCAATGCTCTCTGAAAGTTCATGAATGTTTCATTCCCAGGTGGCAGCACTATTGGAAGGAACTAGAGATGTGAGGAGATGAGGCCTGGTAAGGGGAAGTTGGCCACTGAGAAAGTGTGTCATTGGGAATGTGCACTGGAAAAATTTAAGTGGACACTAGTACCTCCTGCTCCCTCTGCGTCCTGGATGCTATGCAAGAGCAGCCTGCTTATGCCATGGTGATGGTACCTTTCCTGGGCCCCAAAATAATCTGTCCAAACAGCCATAGGTGAAAACTTCTGAAGTCAAGGACCCAAATGGCATTTCCTCCTTGTTATTTCTCTCTGGGAATTTGTCACAGTAAATCAAAGCTAACAGAGCTGCAAGCTAGCTAAGGCAAATCAGTGACCAGAGCAAACCTGGAAACCTATGCTTCTTTGTGTGGAAGGCTTGTGTTAAATAATTAGTTAGCACTTGGTCAATAAAAGTGCTGTTAAATTCTTGACAGTTGAAGTTTTAAAAGTAAAGTGAACAACAAAAGAGCAGGCACCAAGACAGACAAGTCATCAGTATGAAGCGGACCAAGTTTACCACAAGATTACAGAAACACCTTCATTTCATTCCCCTGTGGGACACCAGTCCTTACCAGTGTCTTTGCACTGGTCTGGCAGAGAGCAGTCTCAGCAATGGGGGAAGAATGTGACACAAATGAATTGAATTAACTGAGAAGTAAGAAAAACCCTTGTCCTCAATACTCTGATGGGAGCAGAATGGCCAGCTGTGGCATCTGAAGCAAGCTTCACTGGGGCAATTAAACAAGCAAACAAACAACAGCAATGTGGATTCTCCCCAACCACCACGACCCCGACCCCCATCCATTGCACACTGGCAGTCCCAGGATGGAGGAGCTGGGGAGCAGGATCTCAGGTGGCCCTGAGTATTGTGGGTATGAATGACCAGGAGGCTCTTTTGGGGGGACAGCTGGTTCATGGAAATGTCAGGGCTTGCTTATATATGAGTCAGCAGGAGCTAACAGTAAGATTAGCCGACTACAGATCACATGATTTCTGAGAATTCCATTCCTTTGGGGTGAAGGGTGGAAGAGGGAGGGAACAGAAGGACAAAAGCTTAACTGATTTTATCATGATGTAGTCCTTGTCTCTATGGAGCTGAGTAGGCTCAAGCCTGATTTGGGTAGGGAAAGGTCACCATGCTCTAATAGATGTCTGGTGTATGGGTAAAACTCTATGTCTCTCATCTGGCCTGGGAACCCACACTACAATTAGATACTTTCTCCTGAAATGTTTTAGCAACTATCTACTGCGGGATAGCCGGTGACAGGAAGTCGCTAGTTGCTAAGTATCAAGGATACTGCCCCCCACTCTTGTCCCCCCAACCGGCTTGCTTTAAGTTGCTATCAAGAATTTCAGAATGTCTGTTTATAAAACCAAACTAAAATCAACTAAGGAAAAAGAAAATCTAGGAAGTAAAATTAAGGAACCTGAGATAAAATGATGTATCTGAAAATCAGAATTTGAATTGAGATTTTTTTTTAACTTCAACAACAAAAACATATCTTTTTAGTATTATGGTAATGTTGTTACTGAAATCATACACAAATTTTAGAGTATTTGTAGTAATCAACCCTAGGTTTTTGTTATACACTGCAGGTACTAAAGTGTACCTTGTGAAGGATGAGGGTATTTGTTAACTATGTTTCTGTGTCTAAATACAGGAGACAACCAAAGATAGAAGAATTAGTTTTGGCTCACAGTTTTGGGGCTTTCAAGCTGATAATCTAAATTAACCATTTGGGTTAAGGAAGCATTAAACAAAACCTTTGCCAGAAGTACTTTATACCTGTGTACTCTCTGTTGAGATCTGGCTGCGCCCTGCTCTGTTACTGCATGTTGTGTAGAACAGTGCCTTTCAGGCTGTGACCTGCCTTGAGAGATTCTACTTCACAAACAGCTTTTGACTCCATCATGAAAGCAAGAACATAATATGATGATTCTTTTCCTTTGTGGGCATGCAAACACTTTCAATCCAGTCCATGAAGCCCAGACTGATAAATAACTTACTCCAAATGTAGAAAGGGTACTACCCCACACATTTATCAGAGTAAATTGGCACCATATGAGCACCAAAGGCATATTAATATCATGTCAGAAAAACAAATTCCAAGAATTTATTTAACACACCAGATGGAAAGGGTGTAACATGGACCCCATAAAAAGGACACTTTGACACTGAGATAGTCATGGTTCCACTGACTCACCTGATAATTCAGAGTGTGTGTCAACAGGCAAACAGACAGAGAACTCTGGACTGTCTCAGGGACTTCAGTTAGGTTCCTGTCATTGATGGGACCTGCTAGAATTGCTAACTCTTTCTGTCTGTAAGTCCAACTGGACCTGCTATCCATTCTTCAGTGAATTTGTCTGTCTGGGCCTGGTCTGGCCCTTTACTTCTGAAGCTGACATAGTTCCTCACCTCACTTCAGCTGGACTCCACCTTGAGGTTTCTCGCAAACCTCATACCTCAGGCTTGAGTCTGCAGCAGTAACTCTAACAGGTGAGTTCATTAGTTTATCCCCAGAGATATTCTGCCTCTCTGTTAGGCCTCTTTGAACTCTGTGTGGTCTTTTTAAGTCTTTGTAGACACTATATGTATATTCACACAAATCTATAAATTTACTGTGTGGTGTGTAATGATTGATCTTCAAGTAGTTAATAATTGGAGAAAAAGAGCCCATGTTTGCCTCTGCTGGGTATCAAGAGAATCAGAGTGACTTCTCAAATTGTTACCAATAAAATTGTCATCATCTTGTGAATTTATCTTTATTCAATCAATTCTAATACCATGGAAAGGCAAAAACAAGTACCTGTATGTCTCTGCCATAGTATGTTTACAGATTATACAATAAAAATGGCAAAACCATAGGTCTCTGAAACCATAATTCAAAGTTATTCCACAGATTTTTCCATTATGTAATTGTTGTTACTAATTAGAACATCAGTTTCAAATTTACTACTGTACTCTGTGATTAAGGTCATAATATTATTCCCATTTTCTACACTGGAAATGAGAAGAAATATATTTGTGACTTACTCAAGCCTTACTGCTAAATACAAGGATTAAAACAGTATATAAGTCTTTTGGATCACTTATACAACATAAAGCAAGCTTCCAGGTTAGTCTCATGATCATTGACTATTAAGACAGCAGCCTTTCCAAGATTATATCTGCATATATTAGTAGGCAAAGAAGTTTCTGGCCACTTACTTTAGTGGCCAGAGACTTATTACTCCCTTCATGTTGAGACATTCCTCAAACCCCATGGGCTGCAGTTGAAAATTCAGTGCCAGATGGCTGTAGAGGAGAGACTCCCGAAGATGCGTCTACTGTCAAGTCACCCAACAGAAGTGTCCTCAATGCCAATAGAGATGAAGATAACACATGCAGGCCATCTGTTCCCGCCACATGGCTTTTAACAAGGAAAGTCTCTTAGGGTATAATGAAGACTGGATAGAGGCAAAGGAGCATCTAGGATACATTCTGATTTATCTGTTGGTCATTAGTTAATTATGGATGAAGATAATTAAGAAACATCCTCAAAAGTTGCCCCATATTTCAGCTACTGTTGCTGACCATGTAGATATAAAAGAATCAGTTTTGTTAATGAAATCATTTCATGGAAGACCACACATGATTCATTGCAATTTTTTAACAAAATATATTACTCTACTCTTTTCAATGTATTTGACGGGTTTCTAGGGAAAAAAAAGACATAAATCAAGCTGAACTATAAAAACAAAGCCTGTGTGGTGAGAAATGACTAGTCTTTACTACAGCTTGTGCACTGCATCCAATCTGGACAGAAAGACAACCACTGCAGTGAAATTCCGAGCACCTTAGGGGCACTTCAAACACTGCAGTCTGTGTTATGAGCAAGAGAAGGCTTAATAAGATTATACAGAAAGACCAAAACCACATACCTTTATTGATTGTGGTAATACATGAAACCCACACACAACTCTTCTCCATAGGTTTAAACTTGACAATGTCATTTTACTTGGGATCAGGAAAACCAAATTCATGACATATGGAAAAACCACTTTCTAATTAGTTTGCTTTTGAAACAGCATGTAATAATTGTAGCTACTTATGGAGATCATGTGATAACTCAGTATACACACACAAAAGGAATGCTGATCAAATCAGGGCAACTAGTTATTATTTCCATCTCCCTAAAGAATTCTTTTTTTTGTTCTTGTTATTTTATTAATTATTTTTGTAGAACTTTTGAACTCATCTCTTCCAGTTCTTCATAAAACACAAAGTATGTTGTTGTGAACTATTCTCTTGTAGTGTAGAGTTCCAGAATGTATTCTCCATAGTTAACTCTTTCCCCATACTTGTTATTCAGCTTCCCTCTATGTTCTTTCCTTCCCCCCTATTAAATTTAAATTAGAAACAAGCTTGTTTTATATGTAAATCCCACTTCCCTCTCCCTCCCCTCCTCCACAGCCCCCCCCCCAACAGCTCCCTATCCCATCCCCTTTCTGCTCCCCAGGGAGGATGAGACCTTGCATGGGGGATCTTCAAAGTCTGTCATATCATTTGAAGCAGGGCCTAGGACCTCTCCCATGATTCTAGGCTGAGAGAGTGTCCCTTTATGAGGAATGGGCTCCCAAAGTCCATTTGTGTACTAGGGATAAATACTGATACACTATCAGACCTCCAAACTGACATCCTTGTTCAGGGGGTCAGGAACAGTCCTATGCTGTTTTCCCAGCTAGCAGTCTGGAGTCCATGAGCTCCACCTTGTTCAGGTCAGCTGTTTCTGTGGGTTTCTCCAGCCTGGTCTTTCTTGACCCCTTTGCTCATCACTCCTCCCTCTCTGCAACTGGATTCCAGAGTTCAGCTCAGTATAGCTGTGGGTGCCTGCTTCTGCGTCACTGGAGGATGGCTCTAGGATGGCATATAACCTAGTCATCCATCTCATTATCGGGGAAAAGCATTTGAGGTAGCCTCTCGACTATTGCTTAGATTGTTAGTTGGGGTCAACCTTGTAGATCTCTGGACATTTCCCTAGTGGCAGATTTCTCTTTAAACCTATAATGGCTCCCTCTATGATTGTATCTCTTTTCTTGCTCTCCTCTATTCTTCCCATGACTTGATTTTCCTGTTCTCTCATGTCCTCCTCTCCCCTCCTCTTCTCCCCTTCTCTTTCTCCTAACTCCCTCTCCTCTCTCCTCATGCTTCCAATCAGCTCAGGAGATCTTGTTCCTTTCCCATTCTCCATGGGACCATGTATGTCTCTCTTAGGGTCCTCCTTGTTTCCTAGATTCTCTGGTGGTGTGCATTGTAGGCTGGTAGTCCTTTGCTCTATGTTTACAATCCATATATGAGTGAGTACATACCATGTTTGTCTTTTTGTGACTGGGTTACCTCACTCAGGATGGTTTCTTCTAGTTCCATCAATTTACCTGCAAATTTCAAGATTCCATAGTTATTTTTTTCCCCACTGAGTAGTATTCCACTGGGTACCACATTTTCTCCATCTATTATTCAGTTGGGGGGCACCTAGGTTTCTTCCAGGTTCTGGCTATTACAAATAATGCTGTTATGAACATGGTTGAACAGATGTCCTTGTTGTATGAATGTGCATATTTGGGTATATGCCTAAGAGTGGAATTTCTGGATCTTGTGGTAGACTGATTCCAGTTTTCCTGAGGAATCATCATACTGATTTCCAAAGTGGCTGTAAGAGTTGGCACTCCTCCCAGCAGTGGAGGAGTGTTCCCCTTTCTCTACATCCTCTCCAGCATAAACTGTCATTGGTGTTTTTTATTTTAGCCATTCTGACAGGAGTAAGATGGTATCCCAGAGTTGTTTTGATTTGCATTTCCCTGATGGCTAAGGACATTGAACATTCTTATGTGTCTTTCAGGCATTTTAGATTCCTCTATTGAGAATTCTCTATTTAGTTCTGTGCTCCACTTTTTAATTTGATTATTTGGTGTTTTGGTGACTAGGTTCTTGAGTTCTTGGTATATTTTGGAGATCAGCCCTCTGTTAGATGTGGGGTTGGTGAATATCTTTTCCCATTCTGTGGGCTGCTGTTTTGTCTTGCTGACTGTGTCCTTTGCCTTACAGAAGCTTCTCAGTTTCAGGAGGCCCCATTTATTAATTATCGATCTCAGTGTCTGTGCTACTGGTGTTATGTTCAGAAAGCAGTCTCCTATACCAATTTGTTCAAGGGTACCATCTACTTTCTCTTCTAAGAGGTTCAGAGTGGCTGAATTTATGTTGAGGTCTTTGATCCATTTGGACTTAAATTTTGTGCATGGTGATAGACATGGATCTATCTGCAGTTTTCTACAAGCCAGTATCCAGTTATGCCTGCACCATTTGTTGAAGATGCTTTCTTTTTTCCATTGTATAGTTTTAGCTTCTTTGTCAAAAGTCAGGGTTTTTCAATTCGATTCCATTGGTCTTCTATTTTTGTGCCAATACCAAGCTGTTTTCAGGACTATAGCTCTATAATAGAGCTTGAAGTTAGAGATGGTGATGCCTCCAGATGTTTCTTTATTGTACAAGGTTGTTTTGGCTATCCTGGGTCTTTTGTTTTTCCATATAAAGTTGAGACTTGTTTTTTGAAGGTCTGTGAAGAATTATGCAAGAATATTGATGGGGATTGCATTGAATCTGTAGATTGCTTTTGGCAAGATTGCCATTTTTACTATGTTGATCCTAACTATCCAAGAGCATGGGAGATCTTTCCACTTTCTAGTATCTTCTTTAATTTCTTTCTTTAAAGACTCAAAGTTCTTGCTATACAGGTCTTTCACTTGTTTGGTTAGTGTTACCCCAAAGTATTTTATGTTGTTTGTGGCTATTGTAAAGGGTGACATTTCTCTGATATCTTTCTCAGCCCATTTATCTTCTGTATATTGCAGAGCTACTGATTATTTTGAGTTAATCTTGTGTCCTGCCACTTTGCTGAAGGTGTTTATCAGCTGTAGGAGTTCTCTGGCAGTTTTTCGGGTCACTTATGTAGACTATCATATCATCTGCAAATAGTGAAAGTTTGACTTCTTCCTTTCCAATTTGAATCGCCTTGATCTCCTTTGTTGTCTTATTGCTCTAGCTAGAACTTCTAGTACAATATTGAAAAGGAATTGAGAGAATTGACAGCCTTGTCTTGTTCTTGATTTTAGAGGAATCGCTTTGAGTTTCTCTCCATTTAGTTTGATGTTGGCTGTTGGTTTACTGTCTGTTGCTTTTATTATGTTGAGGTATGTTCCTGTTATCCCTGATCTCTCCAAGACCTTTATCATGAAGGGGTGTTGGATTTTATCAAAGGTTTTTTTGGCATCTAGTGAGATAGTCATGTGGTTTTTCTTTTTCAGTTTGTTTATATGGTGGATTACATTGATGGATTTTCATATGTTGAACCATCCCTGCATCTCTGGTATGAAGCCTACTTGATCATGGTCGATAAATTTTCTGATGTTTTATTGGATTCTATTTGCCAGTATTTCATTGAGTATTTTTGCATCAATGTTCATGAGGCATATTGGTCTGTAGTTCTCTTTCTTAGTTGTGTCTTTGTGTGGCTTGGGTACAAAGGTTAGTGAAACCTCATAAGAAGAGTTTGGCAATGACCCTTCTGCTTCTATTGTATGGAATACTTTGAGGATAATTGGTATTAGATGTTCTTTGAATAACTGGTGGAATTCAGCACTGAAAGCCATGTGGCCCTGGGCTTTTCTTGGTTGGGAGACTTTTGATGACTGCTTCTATTTCATTAGGGGTTATAGGTCTATTTATATTGCTTATTTGTTCTTGATTTAATTTTGGTAAGTATTATCTATCCAGAAAATTGCCAATTTCCTTTAGATTTTTGATGTTTGAGGAGTATAGGTTTTCAAAGTCTGACCTGATTATTCTCTGGATTTCCTCAGTGTCTGTTGCTATGTCCTCCTTTTTATTTCTGATTTTGATAATTTGCATGTTCGCTCACTCTCTGCTGTTTGGTAAGTTTGGATAAAGGTTTGTCTATCATGTTAGTTTTCTCAAAGAACCAATTCTTTGTTACATTGATTCTTTGTATTGTTTTCCTAGTTTCTACTTTATTGATTTCAGCTCTCAGTTTGATTATTTCCTGGTGTCTACTCTTCCTTCCGGGGTGAGTTTGCTTCTTTTTGTTCTAGAGCTTTCAATTGTGCTACTAATTCTCTAGTGTGATTGTTCTGTAGTTTCTTCATGTGTACACTTAGTGCTATGGTTTCTTGTTAGCACTGCTCTGAAAGTGCCCCATAAGTTTGGGCATGTTGTATCTTCATTTTCATTGAATTCTAGGAAGTCTTTAACTTCTTTTTTTATTTCTTCCCTTACCCAGGAATGGTGCAATTGTGTATTGTTCAATTTCCATGAGTTTGTAGGTTTTCTACAATTTGTGTTGTTGTTGAATTCTAACTTTAAAGCATGGCGGTCTGATAAGATACAGGGGGTTATTTTAATACCTGTTTAGGTTTGCTATGTTGCCAAGTATGTGGTCGATTTTAGAGAAGGTTCCATGTGGTGCTGAGAAGAAAGTATGTTGTTTTGTGTTTGGGTAGAATGTTCTATAGATGTCTGTTAAGCCTAATTGGGCCAAAACTTCTATTAGTTCCTTTGTTTCTTTGTTAAGTTTCTGTGTGGTGTTCCTGTCCAGTGGAGAGAGTGGGGTGTTGAAGTCTCCCACTATAAGTGTGTGTGATTTGAGTTTTAGTAATGTATCTTTTACAAATGTGGATGCCTTTTATTTGGGGCATAAATGTTCAGAATTGAGACTTCATCCTGATGGATTTCTCCTGTGATGAGTAGGAAGTGATCTCCTTCATCTCTTTTGATTGATTTTAGTTTAAAGTACAATTTATTGGATATTAGGATTGCTACTCCCACTTGTTTCTTGGGTCCATTTGATTTGAAAATCTTTTCCCAACCTTTAATTCTTAAGTACCATCTGTCTTTGAAGTTGAGGTGTGTTACTTGTATGCAGCAGAAGGATGGATTCTGTCTTCTTATCCATTCTGCTGCTAACCTGTGTCTTTTTATGGGTGAGTTAAGGCCATTAATATTGAGGGATATTATTAGTGACCATTGATTTTTCATTCTTGTTTGTTTTGGATTTGGTGGTGATGGTGAAATTATGTGTGGGTTTCCATCCTTTTTTTCTTTTGGGTGTTGGTAAAGTGGGATTATCTATTGCCTGTGTTTTTCTGGTTGTAGTTGACTTCCTTGGGTTGGAGTTTTCCTTCCAAAACTTTCTGTAGGGCTGGATTGGTAGATATGTATTGTTTAAATTTGGGTTTGTCATGGAATGTCTTGTTTTCTCCATCTATAGTGATTGAAAGCTTTGCTGGGTCTAGTGCTGGGTCTGGGCTGGCATCCATGGCCTCTTAGTGTTGGTAGAATATCTATCCAGTACCTTCTAGCTTTCAGAGTTTCTATAGAGAAGTCAGGTGTAATTCTGATAGGTTCGCCTTTATATATTACTTGGCCTTTTCCTTAGATGTTCTTAGTATTCTTCCTTTATTCTGTATGTTTGGGGTTTTGATTATTATGTGGTAAGGGGACTTTTTTTGTGGTCCACTCTATTTGGTGTTCTGTAAATTTCTTTTACTTTAATTGGGATATCTTTCTTTAGGTTGGGATAGTTTTCTTCTATGATTTTGTTGAGTATGTTTTCTGTACCTTTGAGGTGTGTTTCTTCACCTTCTCCTATACCTATTATTCTTAGGTTTGTTCTTTTTCACGGTGTCCCATATTTTCTGGATATTTTGTAGTAGAGATTTGTTAGACTTAAGATTTTCTTTGGCTGAAGAATCTATTTCTCTTAGTGTATCTTCAATGCCTGTGATTCTGTCTTCCATCTCTTGTATTCTGTTGGTTATGTTTGCATGTGTAGTTCCTAATTGTTTACCCAGATTTTCTATTTCTAGCATTCCTGCAGTTTGTGTTTTCTTTATTTTCTCGATTTCAGTTTTCAGGTCTCTAACTGTTTCCTTCATCTGTTTGATTGTTTTTTCTTGGTTTTCTTTAAGAGATTTGTTGATTTCTTGTATTTTTTCATTTGTTTTTTCTTCAATTTCTTTAAGGGAGTTTCTCATATCTTCTTTGAGGGCCTCTATCATTTTCATGAAGTTGTTTTTAAGGTCATTCTCTTCTGCTTCATCTGTGTTGGGATGTTCAGGTCTTGTGGGTGTAGAGTCCCTAGACCCTGTGGTGTCATATTGTTTTTTCTATTGTTGAATATGTTTTTAAATTGTCTTCTTCCTATCTCTTCTTCCAGTGGGTACAGGAGGAGTTTCTTCCTCTCCTTTACCCTTACTAATCACTATTTGACTTTCTTTTTCTTTGATACCAGCTGGTTGTAAAAGTTCCTACCATCAACCTGGAAACAATTTCCCTCAGATAGCATCAACTGCTTCAAATGTGGTGGTTGATGTGGCTTGTTAGGTCAGGTATGTCAAAGCCGAGAGGAAACTAGCTTAAGGTTGTCCATTTACTTTTTGTTTGAAAATATGATTAGAATTTCCAGTGTATAGTTTCAAAAAAAAAAAGAAATAAGCGAGTTGACTTTTCACTGTGCTTTATATAATTTAAACAAGGAATTGAGTCAGTATTCTGTTTGAATTCAATTGCCTAACAGTGTTTTTTGAAATATATTTTCATTTTCCACTGTACGGCTTTTTGTTGTTTTTGGTAATAGGATTCTACCTTGGCATCACTGTTAGAGGGTGTGTTGGAGCATCAGTAATCTGGCACAAAACAAGCTAGCATTCCATAATAGTTCGTTGCAGGAACTCTATTCACTTTAAATATGACAACTCTCAGACCTCCTAGGGCAGAAGTTCCAAAACTTTATCACTTTTAGGTAAAATATTTTCATATTATTCATAGGAAGTGGGGGAGCCTGGAAAGTTACCTTATCGTACCTAATAATAATTTTTAAATCTAAACAAGCCAATATACATTTATGCCTTTACAGTGGTATGAACTATCTAAAAAAAACATATTGAAAGGGAAAAAGGCTACAGATGTTTTATTCATCGATAACTACAATTACTAATGATATGCACGTATCTGTTACATACTGTACAAATTTACACACCTTGGAATCAAATTGGAAACTGTTCCCCATATTTTTGGGGCCATGCTAATTTTTGCATGGTAGTTGAACTAAATGACAAAACGTTAAAAAACAAGATACAGAAAAATCTGATACGATTGAATGTAGCCTGATTTGATATTGAAGTTAGAGGTCACTGCAACTGACAGTTTGTATTGAACAAAACTTCCTGTCAGTAAGTATTTATAATGTTCATTGTCTCAGTGATTTAGATTTGCCATAGTGAACTGAACTCTGAGCTCACAGAATGTTCAGTTATTGTTCATGGGACAGATTGATAGCTAAATTTCTAAGAAGTTGTAGCAACCATACTTGTGAGCAGACATGGCACTACTAAGAGACACTGTACTCAAGAGACTAATCAAAAGAAAAGCCATGTTGAGGATCTTCTGAGAAGTCACAATTCCTCTAGAATAGAAGGAGAATGCATGAGGTCAGCATTGGGTTTGAATATTGGGAGGACAAAGGAATTAGAATTGGTTTGTAGGATGCTGTAGTAATATTTTGTTTGTGGTCTAACAAATAAATCTGGTCTGAAGTTCAGAGTACAGAACTAGCCACATTAGTTAGCCATAGATGCCAGGCAGTTGTGGTACACAACTTTAATCCCAGCATTTAGGAGGCAAAGGCAGATTTCTGAGTTCAAGGCCACGGTGAGTTACATGAGATTGATCCAATGTAAGAGAGAAACAGAGCTCACACTTTTGATCCAGTACATTCGATCACATGGCTTTAATCCCAGCACTAGAGAGAAATATAAGGCAGGAGGAGGAGACAGGGGCTCATGAATTCAGTCTGATGTTTCATAGAGACAACATTCAGTCTGAGGATTCATAGGGACAGGAATACCCCTTTGATCTGAGGATTCAGTAGAGCAAAATGGCTGGCTCCTTTACATCTCTGACCCGTCGCATTTATTCCAATATCTGACTCTGGATTTTTATTATTAAGACATATTAGAACTAATGTAACTCCAGTTCCAGAAGATATGATGTCCTCTTCTGGCCTCTGTGTGTACCAGGCACACATACAGTGCACAGGCTTACATGCAGACAAAATGCATGCATGCATAAAGTAAAAATAAATAAATCTTAAAAAATTCACAGTTATCTTACACCTATTTACAACAGAGATTCTAATGTTGATGTGGATGAACTACTGGAACATGCCATTTCCTGTAGACAGAACTTTCTTTGGGCTGCCAGTTCACAAAAGACAACACAGAGACTTACTAATTATGAAAGCTTAGGCTTTTCCCATTAGCTCTTATAACTTAAACCACTGACAAGAATCTACATTTTACCTCCTGGCTTTTTACCTCTTTTCCATCTTACACCTCCTGTTTCCTCTCTGTGCCCTTGGGTGTCTCTCCCATGCCTAGATTTATCTCCTATCATTTTCTCTCTGCCCAGAAGTCCCACCTAGCCTACTCTTGCCTAACTATTGGCCATTTAGCTCTTTACTAAACGAATCAGAAGGCACCTTCACAAAGATACATCTTCACAGTGTACAAAAAGATTTTTCTACAATAATTTCTTCATCTCTTTGTATCTGGCTTTGCTCTCTAATAGAGGTATCCTGTACAAATGATTATGGCCACATGAACATCTTAAAAATGTAGCTGGGTGCTAGTGGCATACACCTTTAATCCCAGTACTTGGGAGGGAGAGGCAGGTGAATCTCTGAGTTCAGGTCCAGTCTGGTCTACAGAGTAAGTTTCAGAGCAAGCAGGGCTACACATAGGGAGTCTGTCTCAAACAACACAAACAAGAGCAGTTTACAAGTGAACAAGAACAGAGTCTAAGTCTATAAGAGTAGTGTCCAAGTATACAAGTGCAGTCAATGTTCAAGTATACAAGAACAGTGTCCAAGTATATGAGTAGTGTAAGTGAATTCACATTATTGTACAACCAATTTCAAGAAAGTTTTAACCTTGTAAAAATGAAATTCCTCATGTATTCCCTGGCAAGTAAAATTC
Source organism: Cricetulus griseus (assembly GCF_003668045.3). Taxonomy (NCBI): domain Eukaryota; kingdom Metazoa; phylum Chordata; class Mammalia; order Rodentia; family Cricetidae; genus Cricetulus; species Cricetulus griseus. The sequence goes on along the minus strand of NC_048596.1, from coordinate 46,322,853 downwards.
CAATTCTGTTTCTTGAATTTGACTAGCTTGCTATAACATTCAAGGAGAATTATATAGTATTTACCTTTCTGTGTCTGTGTGTTCCACAGAGATGCTATCAAGCTTCACAAAGATATGTAATGTGTGTTAATATCTTTCTCTAGCTGTAGCTCTCTCTCACTTTCTATGTAGCCTTGGCTGGCCTGGAACTCACTATGTACACCAGGCTGACCTCTTATTCACAGGAATTCACCTGCCTCTGTTTTCCAAGTACTGAGATTAAACGTATGTATCCCATCCCTACCCAAGATTTATTTCTATTCAGTGATAATAGTATTCCATTGTATGCTCAACATTTTCTTTATCTGTTCATCTATTGATGGATTGTTGATGGCCATTAATGGAAATAATAGAAAAGACAAAAAATGAAATTTCGTCTTCCAAAATATTTCCTCCAATGGTACAATTTCACAGAATATCCATCACCACTCGCGTTTAATTAGTTACATATCCAAATCTTTGGGAAAAAATGTTTCTTGGGGATTTAAAATTTTCACCACCACATATTATGATACCTGCCCCCCAAGTACTACACAAAAGAATATGACTACCCTTGAATAATTTATATGTCAATGTCAAGTCAGACCATTTTAAAAACATAAGCTCTGAACTTTTCAAGAAATTATTTTTTTCAAATGAAAGTCTCTTTAGGCCACACTGGGACTCCTTCCTGCAGATCCTCAATCATTAATTAAATACATAGCTTGATGCATGTGACTTGAATCAGCAAAGCATTCCCAGGTAACCGAAAGCCCTGCTGTACTTCTCCGGTTTGCATTTTGTTTGTTTATCTTTTGTATTTTCTGCTACCTCCAGCACTTTTCTTTCAGAGAAGGTTACAGAAAGCTCATGTTGACTATAGCTAGAAAATCTTTTAATGAAGAAAGGCTTTCAAGATCACTAGCAATGCTTTTATCTTATTCACATGTAAATTTTCGGGGAGATGTCACAAAGAGGCTCCTTCCTAAATTAGACATTTGGCTTAGAATAGGAAAAACTACTTAAATATGAAAATAAATCATCTAGAATCTTTAATTTCTGTCTTCTTATACCTGTGATTGTTGAGTACTTGGGTAGGGGTCCCACACATGTGCTGGCTCAGGTAGAACTCCTTATTTAAGATCGTTGGATACACCACCAATAACTGTGGAGATATGTGTCAGGTACTTTTCTCATTAATTCAGCAAAACACCCAACAAGATCAACATAAAGAAGAAAGAGTTTGTTTTGGCTTCTGTCCAAGGTAAAGTCCACCACGGTAGGAAAGGCATGGAGGTAGGGGCTTGAGGCAGCCTTCACACTGATATGTGTGTGACAGAGATGAGTGCCGATGCTCTGTCTGTCTTCAGCCTTTTATTCAGGCTAAGACCTCATCCCATGGAATAGTTCTTCCCACATTCAGGGGAGTTTTCCTACCTCAGTTAGTTCAGTCTAGAAACTCCCTTACAGACATGCCCAAAGGACTGTCGCTAGGTAATTCTAGATCCAGTTAGGTTGAATTCTATAGTAACCATAATAGAATATAAGTAAGCCCCATGTGTAACTAAAAATGTTCCAGCCACATTAAGAAACAGAAGAAATTAATTAAATTGTTTTTATTCATTTTACGGACCAACCATAGTTCCCTCTATTTTTCTTCCTCCCCTTCCCCCCATCACCCTCCAACCCACCCCCATCCACTCCTCAGAAAAGGTAAGGCCTCCTATGGGGAGTCAACAAAACCTGGCATATTCAGTTGAGGCATGACCACCCCCTTCCTTCAAGGCTGAGCAAGGCATCCCACCATATAGAATGGGCTGGTCCCTGGACCTTTCTCCGGTAAGAGAAGGGCATGTGGAAATACTTACAATAGTAGTTACGGGTAAATAATTAAGACAGAGCTAGCCAATAAGAAGCCCAAGCCAATTGGCCAACAGTTTCATAATTAATATAGTGTCCTGTGTGTTTGTTTGGGACTGACATGGCTCTGGGACCAGGTTGGTGGGAAGAATGTTCATTACAAAATGGCACCAGCAACGTGCAGTACGAATTTCCATTTAACAAAAACTTAAAAAGGGATTTTTAGAAACAGAAGAACACAGACAAGCACAGCTTCTTTTCCGGTACGATAAGGCCACGAGGAAATACATAGATTAGTAGTTATGGGTTAAGAATAAGAAGCCCAAGTCACCAGCCAACAGCTTAAACTAATATAGTGTATGCGTGTTTCTTTGGGGCAGAGAAGGGCAGTGGGACCTAGCTAGGCCAGAAGAAACATCATGTTACAAGCTCATCCACCAGGGATTTTTGTGTGTGGTGTGTGTGTGTGTGTGTGTGTGTGTGTGTGTGTGTGTGTGTGTGTGTGTGTGTGTGTTTATATTTGGGTGTGTACAATTATGTTTGCATGTGTGTGCATGTGGAGGCCAGTAGTTGGCATCAAGTATCTTCTTCAATATCATTCTGGCAAAGTTTTTGAGGCAGAGTTCCTCAGCAAAACTGGAGTTTTCCAGTTCTGCTATACTGGCTTATAAGCAAGCACTAGAACCCAACTGTCTCTGCTTCTCCAGAGCTGGAATTACAGCTGCACACCCCAACACCCATGGTTGCTGGAGATTGAAGTCATGTCCTCATGCTTTCATAGCAAGCAGCTTATTGACTGAATCATCTCCTCCCCCAATGTTTGGATATATTGAGTTTACAAAATATGTCATTTGAAGATATAAATACAAATTAGTGAACTACTTTACTTGCCTTGACATTAATTCTTTAAAAAATCTTTCATATATTATCTGTTGCTCCTGTTGCTATGACAAATATTCCCAAAATTACCAAGTGGAGTGAGATGAATGCTGGAATTCAGCTTCTTTTCTCCCTTTTATTCTGGCTGGAACTTTACCATATGGAATAGTGCTGCCAGCATTCAGGATGGGTCATCCCTCTTCAGTTAAACCTTTCTGGAGAGACTCTGCTGGGCATAGCCAGGGCTGTGTTATTATGGTGATTATAAATTCAGTTAATTTGACAATGAAGATTAGCCTTGTCAGCTTGACACCCAAACATATCAGTTTATATAATAACATTCCATTCCTACTCCTAAAGTCTTATTTTTACTTCATAAATCAAAATGCATTTAGTTCATCTCTAAAATTCCCTATAGTATTTAATAGTCTTAATACCATACACAAGTTGAACATCTCTTCTGAATTTCAGAGGCTACATCACAACTTTGAGTCCCTGTTTTTTGTTTCTGATTTTTTTTTTTCGAGACAGGGTTTCTCTGCATTGTTTTGGAGCCTGTCCTGGAACTCACTCTGTAGACCAGGCTGGCCTCAAACTCAGAGGTCTGCCTTCCTCTGCCTCTGGAGTACTGGGATTAAAGGTGTGAGCCACCAGCACCCCACGTAAGTCCCTGTTTTTGTTTTTGAAAGCAAGATATACATACTTTCAATATATAAAGTAGAAACTAAACAGTCTTACTCCAAAATGGAGCAATAGAAGGGTAGGAAGGAATGACACTGTCAAAGCAGGGCCAAAGCCCAGCAGAACAACACAAAACACTTTAGTTCAGTGTCTGGCATCTGGAGCTCATGAAGAAGTCATCTGGGTTCTACTAGCCTTGAGCAGTCCTACTCTGATGCCTGTCCCACACATGTACTATTTCTCCAGCCAGATCCACTCTTTGCCTGAATTCCTTAGTAGATATCCCCACAATATTAGCACATTCAATACCCAGGGATCTTCCCTAAAACTTCAGTTTCACCTTCTCAGCTTTATGCAATGTAATGTCAGGATATTCTTGCACAGAATGTGACCTGTCACATTTGTTGCCTTATTGGATTTCTGGAATCTTGGTGTAAGTTTCCATGGTCCATTCATTCTGATATCTTTCATCCATGCAAAATAAGTATCATGTGGACTGTGTTGCTAAGATCTGCTGCCAGCTCAAAATGTAGAATGTTATAGCATGTTGCCTTGGACTACAATTCAAACTTGAACAGTAGAAAAAACTTTCCTATTGTTTCCACCAGAGAACCCATTTTGTGGCATTCTCAATTAAAGCTCTCTCTTTTCAAACAATTGTGCATCTTCACAAGTTGGAGCCTTTGACAAGTGCAGTCCTATTTTCAGAGTATGTTTCATATTGTCTTAATGAAGAACACTAGGTATATATTTTTATGATGTTGTTTAACAATTACGGTTGCTTCCCCATCATCCTTGTACACAACTTTAATTTCTCCCACATTCCTTTCTTTATCTCAGTGTACATTTTCCATGTCTTTAGACACAATTTCTTTCTTTATCTCAGTATAGACCTGGATAATGACATTGATCACTAGCCATAGTACATCCTGGATGCTATTCTGCCTTGAAATTTCTTCTACCTAACAAGTTAGTCCATTACTTTTGAATTCAGTCTTACTCAGATTCTCAACCACTTTCCAGTACTTCTCCTGCCTGCAGCTCCAAAACTGTTTCACATTCTTTCCACAGACTAGTTTCAGAGTCTGAAGAACCACACAATCAGCTTATCATAGCAATGGCCCACTCCTGGTACCCATGTTCTTTATTAGTTACACTTTTTTCTTATTCTTGTGACAAAATACCTGATAAAAATAAGCAAAGAGGGGGTCTATTTCAGCTCAAATTGATTTAGTTTAGGCTTATTTGGTTTGAATGGCATATAGTACACGATGGTAGGGAAGGTGTGGTTATAGAAGTATGTGGTAGCTAGTTCCATTATGTCTAGAGTTAGAGAGCAGAAAGAGATGAATGCTCATATACATATTGCTTTATCTTTTGCTCCTTTTCATTCAGTCCAGGATCTATACACTAGCAATATCCTCCTTCAGGGTAGGTCTTCCCTCTTTAGTTAAGCTGCTGGATATGTCCAGAGTTGTGTCTCCTAGGTGATATTAAATCCAGTCAAGATTATAATAAAGATTAACCATCACATTGTATATATATTTAACTTACCAATGCATCTTCAGTTGGAAAAGTGAAGTTCAAATGCTTAGCAGTTGCATGTGTCTGGTAGCTACCATATTGTATAGCAAATGCGGCTTTAGCTGTCTAGGTTGTTCTGTCATTCTTCACAGTAGATTCGTTTTTTTATTTATATGTGCAAATTATATCCTTATGATTTATACATTCATTCCAGATGCTCTAAACTCTGACAAGGTTTGCTGTTCAGACATTAATGAGTATATTATTCTTGTTAAATATTTCTTGATCCATAAAGGCTGGAGGGATTGCTGTGTGAGCATGAGGATCTGAGTCTGAATCTGTAGCACCTGCTTAAGTTGGGCATGACACTGTTATTTATCTTTAACCACAGTGCTGGGAGGGGTAGTCAGGAAGAGACAGGGGCATTCCTGGAGCTCATTGGTAAGCCAGTCTGGCTGAATCATTAAGTTTGTATCACAAAGAAATGTCATCATAGGTTTCCTTTGCAGAGTGAGAGTTTTTATTATTTCAAATGTTTTACTTTATAGAGGTATTTTTCAAACACCCTAAGCACCATCTAAGCCATAAAACACCCATATATCCTGCCAATAAAGGACATTAGTTGAAACTCTAACTTCAATCCTCTTGGGTAATGAAGAGCAGGTGAATGGTGAATTGGGATAACTTTGAGTCTGGAACATCAATTTCTTTCTTTATGGTAAGGACAATGAATTTACCTTCACTCAGATATTTAATTGAAACTTTATTTATTTAGTAGAGTGATTTCCCTGTGTCAGATCACATCTTCCATGTAATTTCAGGATTAAACACATACATGCACACATGCATTTGCTCTAGATTAAAGCTGGAAAACATAAATATAAACATATTTTACAGATGTGTCCTTGAATAGTATGATGCAATGTTAAAATTTGGATTTCATATACTTTAAATTTTATCATCCATAGTTGTAAAGAGGATCAAGGGCTAAGAACCACTGAAATTACTTGAAGATCATCACAGATGTAGTATATGTGACCCATGGACTCCAATCATTTGATTTTAGTAGACATAGTGTTTCCTACCATCTGTCTTATTTTTCCTATTGTCCCTCTATTTTTAATCCTAGTTCTGGCTTTGTCTGGTTTTCATAGTGAATATTAAGCCTCTGGCTAGTGCTCATATAAATTTTGGTAGCTTTAAGCATGATAATTTCTCAGTTGCATTTTATAGAATTATTATTATTTTTCTATTCAGAACGGGTAACTTTACATATCTGTCAAGTTATTCCTAACACATTCTAATAGTACTACTACTTACTACTTCTTTGTATTGGATACACTATAAGGCAACAAGTATAAACAGTACAACTTTGTTAAAAGAGAAGAGTAGACGGACTAAATTCCCAAAGGATCTAAACAAGGAGATATTACTGCCTAAGACAGTGAAGAGGAGAATGCATCTGAACTAATAGATGAAGACTACCAATAAGGAGGACATTGCTGTTAGAGGATTTGGGAAGGGCACATCTGTGAGCAGTCTTAACTACAAGACCATCTATAGATTTGTTCTGTAGAGAGTGAAGACTCAAGCCCTGGTCTGTGAGTATATGTGCTCATGTGCGTATGAACCAGTATATTCAGCTGAATGATGACATGCGCAGGCTGTGTTGTTAGTACACAAACATGTTAACAAAATCAGTATAACTGGGGACAAAGAGATGGCTCGGTGGCTTAAGAGCACCAGCTGTTTTTATAGAGGACCAGGGTTTGATTTTCAGTACCCACATCTATAACTCCAGTTCCAGGGGATCCTATGCTCTGTTCTGACTTCCATTGGTACCAGGCATGGTACATACACATCCATACTGACAAATACTCATATGCATAAAATAAGACAAAATAATAATAAATTTTTTAAAATAGGTAAGTATAGCAGACAGATTCAAAACAGGAAGGCTATATGAGGAAACAGTTTCAGCAGACCATTTCCCTAGGTCTGATAGGAAAGATAATCTGAGGATTAACTCTAGTTGCATAGAATCACTGCTGGAATTTTTAAAAGTTCTAAGGTCAAGCTCCCATTTACAGGGGTTCTTGAGTTGTCATCCAGCATGGATACCCAGTACCCAGGCAACCAGAGGTCTAAACTTACAGGTGATTATAACATCAGCTAGGGTTCAGATCTCTAAAAACGACACAAATTTAATGCCTGCCTCAGAGCAAATAGGAGCAGCACATGGCTATAAATACTAGGCCTGAAATTGTTGTGAAATTGGTTTTGAGCCAGATCACACAGATAAAAGATACATGTGATACAGATGATTTGAGAACTATGACTCCAAAGATGACTTACTGGATTCACATCTAATCTTGCCCTTTGTCATCAAAAAATCCAAACGTATAATTTAGAAATGACCATGAAACATATAAAAGTCATCATCCTCTAGGATTCTAAAACAACATAAGTATAAACCACTTAGTGACAAATTTAAGAACTATGAGGAATCAGCAAGGAAGACTACCACAAAACTTTTCTAATAGGCATTAAAGATGAGTCTTGTAAAAAAAAAACAACAAAATATGTTCCTGGATATTAATATCCAATATCTTATAAATTAACTATTGTTCCAAGCTTAAGCATGCAATCCAAATTAAATTGGAAAATTGTACAATTTATTTTGAAGTTAAAAACAGATTAGGAGCACATAGATTATTAAAATATATAAGAAAGGACCACAGTTATTAAAAACATTCCATAGTTCATTACAACAATGAGTACTGCAAGACCCAAACACAGTTATGAAACCCACTATACAGACACAAAGCCATACTCTAGAGCCTAGTATGTCATGGAAGAAAGGAATATTATTTAGTATTGTTTTTGTTATAATGGAATAAAATTACATCATGGCTTTACATGTTAAACCCTTAAGTTCCAGATACAGAGTTAAGTGTTGAAAATGGAATAGGAGGCAGAGGCAGGTGGATCTCTGTGAATTTGAGACCAGCCTGGTCTACAGAGCAATTGCCAGGACAGGCTCCAAAGCTATGTAGAGAAACCCTATCTTGAAAAACCAAAAAAAGAGTTTTATGAATAAATGAATAAAAGCTAAACATATAAATAAGAAAACTGGCAAAATAGCAGATAGTTCTAAGGTGAAAGATGCCAATGGGTAGGAGAGACATTTGAAAATACAATGAATAAATATCTCACAAATAATCACTACAATTATCAAGCATATACAATAAATAAATAGACACTATGTTTACAAACCAAATCACTATCTAAAATAAATAAAGCATTTCTTATTATGAAGAGGATAGTCAAGTTATGACATATTAAAACCCCTTGTTATTGAGTGGTTAATTGATACAATACTATTGAAGAGTACTTAACCAACATGAAGAAAAAAATGTGAGAATTCTCTTTGATCCATACTTTCTAATTCTAAGAATACATATCAAAGAAGAATGATAGCAAGTGTGAGAAAAATCTAACATCCAATAAATTATGGACTAGTTTATCAACTAGTTGATAAACCAATACATTTTTATAAGAAATCCTGAATAATCATTTTCAATTTTAAAATCAAGAATGGAAAAATTCAAAGTGAAAATCCAAAAACGTATTTTATTTTACTTTCTAATGTCTAAATCAGTAAAATGTTACATATAACTCAAATATCAGGAACAAGGAAAGGAAATTCCTTCTCACTAACATCATCACTGGTACCAGATAGTGCAAGAAGACAAGAAAAGGTAAGAAATAAAGATTGAGAGGGAAGAGGCAAAGTAGCTTTCATGTTTAGATGACATGACTGTTTATAAAGATTATAGCAAAAGCAAAGAACTGACAGCAATAAAAGTATCATGGAACTAAGAAGCATCAATATCGAGCTCTAAGGATATAATCTTAATATAAATAGCAATTGTTTCCCTAAGTACCAGCAATAATCGATAAAATGATGTTCACAAGCACAATGAGACAATGAAATGCATAGGGCCTGGAGAGAGGTTTCAATGGCCAATGGCACTTGCTGCTCTTGCAAAAGATCAAGGTTAGTTCCCATCACCCACATTTGTGACTCACAAGGATCTCTAAATTCACTTCCTTTTCTAGCTTCTGTGTGCATCAGGCTTGCAAGGGACAGACAGACATACATGTAGACAAAACACCCATATTCACAAAATTAAAATAAATACATAAAAATAAAAAAATGACACACACAGGTACAAATCTAAACACATACATACCAAATCCTTATGCAGAAAACTAAAAACTTGATGGAAGAACTTAAAAAATCTGATGAAATGGAGAATTGCTTTATGTTCATGGATTGGTAGGTTAAGGGCTGAGGTGTTCATTTTTTCCCCAATTTGACCTAGACTTCACAAAATACAATCATACCAACACACTAGTTTTAAAGTTTATATAAAATGGGAGCATCTCTTCAAAAACTACAATAATACTACAGAAAAATACATTGGAGGACATTTCATTAAAGGAAATATGATTGGCAATGAGGATATTAAGGTTTGTTATTAAGAAATCACAAATTAAAACAACTGCTGTACATGCATTAGAATGACTGAAGGGTCATAGCCAGGTTGCTACACTGCTTGCCATGCAAGCATGGGGAACTAAGTTCCAATCCCCAATACCCATAGAGAAAGCAGGTAAAGCAAAGTGTGCTGTAATCTCAGTGTTGAGGAGTTGGAGATGGATTGCTCTGGGGCTTGCTGGCCAGCCATCCTCTCCAAACTGATGATCCCCAGCTTCACAGAAACTCTGTCTCAAAAAGTAAGGTGGAGAGTGATAGATGAAAGCACCCACTGTTGACTTCCATAACTTCCTCACAATACACACACAAACAGATAAGAAAAATGGAATGGCTTAAGTCTGAATATTGACAACAAAATGGCTAGTAATGATGTGGAGCAATGAGGCAACATTGCTGAGAGTTCCAATTACATGTTCTATGAGTACAATTATAAGAGTTTTTATAAGTGGTAAAATTATGAAGATAGTAAAATGTCATCGGTGGTCACATGCTCACAAGGAGAGGGGGGCAGTTGCATGGGTAAAACATGGATAATTTGTGTTAGGGTGGTACAGCTATCTTTGTGATTGTAATGGTATATGAGAACTATGAATTCCCCCAAAATTTTATAGCACAAAGAGTAAAATTATGTCATTTTAAAAAGACAGTATTTCATGTACCTCAGGATGACCTTGCACTCACCATGTAGCCGAGAATGACTGAACTCCTGGCCCTCCAGCCTTTATCTTCTGAGTTCTGGGATTGCAGGCATGCATCACCATACTTAGTTCTACACAGTGCTGGGGATTGAATCTAGAGCTTCATGCATAATAGGCAAATACTCTGCTGATGGAGCCACAGCCCCATTTCCAGATGAATGTAATTAAGAAGAATCATTCTAAGAGTGACAGAATGCTGAATATCACAAAATAAGCCATATATCCAGTAGAAGAAATGCTGATTGAAATAACTGGGGATGAGTAAATTCTGTAAAAGTAAGTCTCAAAGCGGCTGTATATAAGCATCATTTTCTAGTTGATAAAGTTCTTTCTAAGGGAGTGTGAGTTATTTTGGTTAAATTTGTTCACCACAACTTAGCTCAAGGAATCCAGTTGGCTTTCTCCACATTAGAATGGGAGGTTGTTATAATCAAGTGAAGAAGGATAGAATCCCCTAAGTGGAAGTAGATTAGAATTGGAGACATCTTAATGAACGAGTGTTTAATGTAACATCAATATAGGCATGCATAGGAATATTGAGAAATATTGTTTCTCATGTTCAGATGAGAATTTTTGAGTCAGACAAATAATAGTAAACCTGATAAGTTGGTCTTGTCCCCGTACCATACTCCAGCAAAAGGAGCCAGGATGTCCTGGAAGAAGGACCACTTGAGGGCTGGGCTAGAAATACACAAGAAAAGCATGGAGATTCAAAGTAAGAATGTTACTTAGAAATCTAAAACACATTCTACAAGAATGAGGATAACTAAAGTAGCATAAGATCTAACAGAAACAGTTCCCAGTGTCCAAAGCCAGAGCAACCTAAGCCACATGGGAAATCAGCACAGGACTACCTGATTGCATTAATAAATACCCCTGAGTCCTTTCAGATATAATTTATAGAATAAATTAAGAACATTTTATTTGAAATCACTCAAATAAAATTTGAATAAAGCAATTTCTCATACAGAATAATTTCAAATAATTTACTGGGTACTTCATCTTCAAGAAGAGGTAGCAAGCACAACTTTCCATTCCTTGTGTGCAGGCTGTATATGGTGACTTCATTGCAAAGAGGACCTTTTGGAAATAGTAATTTTGTAGCACATAAAATGAATAAATAAAACTCAGCCTTCACTGGGTGATAAGTTTTCATTGAGAATGATGTGTTGGCCAGCTTGCAATCACTGTGATCCATGCCTGAGAAATTCAAAAGGAAATAAGGTTAATTTTGGCTCATTGTTGGTGATTTCAGGAATTCCAGTCCATGGGCAACTATTTGTCATATAGAGGTGTGTCATGGTGGAAGTAGGCATATAGCGGGTTGCTAAGCTCACAGTATCTGGAAGCAGAGAAGAACAGAGAAAGGAAAGAGCTGAGAATGCTGAGAAAAGCAGTCCTCACACCTCATTCCAGACAATATTGCCCAAAGCCACACTTCATCTGACTGAAGCTTACATCTTAAAGATTCTACTATATTTCAGCAGCACATATGGTAAAGATCAAGCCTCTAGAATACGGGTCTTTGAGGTCACTCCAGATTCAAACGATGGAATGGCTAATGGTTCATATTGATGATACACACCTCTGATGCCATCAATGAAAATCATGTTTATTTCTATGGTCTTCTTCTTCAAGACACAGAATCTTAGCTTAGAGTGGAAAAAATCTTCAAAACATTTAAACCAGCAGCATTGCACCTGAAGGATTGGAAGAGACAGAAAACACCTCAGCCTTGAGGTTCCTGTGGAGATCTTTAAAGGTGAGATGCACTCTTGGATGAGATACTGGAACAGAAAATGGTCATTAGGTGAAAACTAACAGCTTGGGTACAGCAGAAGTTTTAGTTAACAATAATGTAACAACTTAGTTAGAAACCATACCTCATATACCATACTAAAGTAAGGTGTCAATAGGAAGTGATCTGGGGGGGCACATGAGAATGTTCAGGATCATCTTCACTTTCTAAAATGACTTTTTAAAAAGTGTAATTTTCTCCAGGTAGTACTTGAATTTTTTTACTCTTTGCATATTTAAGTGTTTCAAATTATTTATAATGAATCTGTACTACTTTCAAAGCCAGAAAAGTTTTTCTTTAATAATTGTGTGTATATGTGTGAGTGTGTGTGTGTGTGTGTGTGTGTGTGTGTGAGAGAGAGAGAGAGAGAGAGAGAGAGAGAGAGAGAGAGAGAGAGAGAGAAAGAAAGAGAGAGAGAGATCAAACTGAGACCCTTGGGAATTCTATGTAAGTGCTCTAGCAGTGAGACATACGTACCTCAGTTACATGGTTGGTTCCTGGAGGGTCAAGTAACATTCTTCATTCCCTTATCTCTTGCAGTGGTGTTCTCTCACTATTGAACCAATACATCTTGCTGATTACACAGCTTAAAGTTACATAGACTCAAATCTTCATGTGAAAATGGACAGCTTGGTACTTTTGCCCAGACTTAATGAGATCATCTACAGCTCAAAATGTGCATGGGGGGAGCAAAAGACTCAACAGGTCCAAAATGGTGAAATATTAGATGCTTACAGACCTAGCTTTTGTTGAAGAGGAACACCCAGTTGAGGGTTCACATCTGTTGGCTGATTTGGCCACATTCAGCCATCTGGTGTGTTATGCCAGAAATCATAAGGATCCTAAACAAACCTGCTGTTTCACCAAGAGTTAGCATTAATGTCATTTCTTCAGTGAAGTGTGAAAACTTTAAGTGTTAGTATATTCTATTTTCACTGAGAGAAACTTGCCCCTATGAGTCCATATATATATATATATATATATATATATATATATATATATATATATATTTGCCCCAGTCCTTTGTTAACCTCTTTACCTCTTTTCAATGACATAATCAGGCATCTGGGAATACAAGGCCACCCAAACTCTGCCTGCTACAAGATTGAGGGGCACATGCACATTTCATACCCTGAGAATTTCCTTCACACCCAGGAGCATAATTGGAAATGCTTCTGTTCAGGGTCAGGCTTTATGTGTGGACATGAAAAGTAGCATAGGACTCTCTGTCCCAGAAGTCACCCTCTGTAGCATCCCTTTGTTTGTAGAAACACAATGTAAATAGAGAGCCTGTCCTCCTCTGGCAACAGACTGGTGTTGGTGAGAGTTGGATGACTGTTTACACCTGTTTTTACACATCCCTTGGTGCTCTGGGAAGTTCCACCTTAGCTTCACTTTGGCCTTTGTATCCCCAATCTTGGTATTTGGGGATAATCATTGCTAATGGTCCCACTATTTTTCCCTCCTTTTCTGTAGGGGCTTTGATAAAACTGACTTGAGTTGAGACAGCATTCTCCCATTTCCAAGTGTGGCAGAAAGGAAACTGACCAAATGTCCATCTTGTCATGTCACCTGTAGAAAAAGACTGAGAACACAGACTCATGTTCTGCAAGCGATAGCTTAAGTAAATGTTTGTGGTGGATTCAAATGACTCCTTGCACCAAGCCCTCCACAGAATCTCTAGACCTGTAGCCCACTATAGTAGGCCTTTGATTGCAATGCAACTGATATGAGTCAGAGTTCTTTCTGTTAATTTAGCATTAGAATTAAGTTGTCAAATTAATCTCATCTTCATTTACTTTCCAGTGTCTTCATGGTTAATGCTGGTTTTATGAACATCTGTTTCTCTCACAGTTGTGGACCCATTACTTTTATGAGCTGTACATATTTGAGAGAGATTTACGGCTGGCCTTTGCTAGTGAGTTGAATGTTTTTGTTGTCAGGAACATTTCTGTAATTGATGCCATAGTTTCTGCCACCCAGATAGTGTTTTCAAATGAGAAATGTTTGGGGGGGGGTGGAGGATCTTTTTGCTTAAACACATTAAATCAGGCAGGCATCACTTTAAAGTTGTGTGGCTTTGCAAAAAAGAAGGGTGGTAAATTTTACAGCATTCCGATAGAAGTGTACCACCGCTCAGCTTTCCTCTGCTTTGGAACAGTTTGGAAGTTTTGTATGCTACAGTGATGAGATTTCTCCCAGTACTTGTCCTGTGATTGCACTGCTCAAATGGCAGCTAAGTAAGGTCAGTTGTGCATTTAGCTTTTCTCTGTGTTAGGAAGAAAAAACAATTTAAAACTGCAAAAAAAATTTCTGAGTTATAGATAGTAAAGTAAAATACTGCCCGAGGCTTTCACCTTCTGCATCAGGGGAGATAGTTTTGGGTTCCTACTGTTTGTCAGAGTTCTAGCCCAAAGTGGCAGACATGCTGCCTCTCATTCACAAGCTGATAGAAGTGGCAGGGCAATCAAAGCAGCTCTCACCTTAACGAGCAAGTAAGTTGAATCCTTCTTTTACTAAAAGGAGGGTATCTTAGTTAAGGTTTCTATTGCTGTTAAGAGACCCCAGTTGTGGTGGTCGGAGTACAGTTCAGAGGTTAAGTCTATCATCATCATGATGTGACATGGCAGCATGCAGGAAGACATGGTGCTGCAGAGGTAGCTGAGAGTTCTACATCTTGCACAGGCGACAGGAAGTGGTCTATCTCAGAGGGTGTGGCATGAACATGTATAAAACCTCAAAGGTCACCTCCACGGTGATACACTTCCTCCAAGGTCACACCTATTCCAACAAGGCCACACCTCCTAATAATGCCTCTCCTTGGGGGGGGGGCATTTTCTTTCAAACCACCACAGAGGGCAGAAGATTTAGCATGCTTGGGGGTGGGGGTGGGGCGAAAAGCCCTTTCTAGGATGGTGACAATGGTGTTTTTAAACCAGTGTTAGAGGAGAACTTTCCTTTATTTGGTATGATCTGTCCAGTTGAGAACACGGTGATGTGGTCCCAGTTCTCAGTCATATGAATTTGGTTTATTTTAAAAAGTATTTATAATTACATGTAAGTATTTTTCTGTATTTAAGTAAATGAAAATGCAGACTCTGCCACTGAACAGGGCATTCTCTTTGTTTCCATCTGAGTGCTTCTTTAGCCCTCAGACAAGGGGAGATTCTGAGCAGAATGCAAAAGGCAGTGGATACCATCTGAGAACTTTGTGTTGCAAATAACCTTATCAAGACCCACAACTACATAGTGTACAATTTAAAGCTAGTCAAGTATACATGTATATTGAAAATTTCCTCTTACAGAATAAAAAAGAATATTGTCTTCTTACTCCTTAAAAATCCAAAATATAGAACAATAATAATCTCATCTTGTCTACCTCAGGAAGCAGTGTGAATCACAACTAAGGCAATGTCTTCTGGGCATGGCTTTTAGCATCTGCGTTGTCTATTAAGAGAGGAAAAATAAGAATGCCTTGCTCTCGCCCTTTTATTATTGCTTGCCAAAGTGCTCTCTTGCATCCTACATCCCGGTTGAAAAATGGCACATTGTTATTGTTAGTATCTTAGAAGACAAAGCAAAGTATCCAAAATCAATAAAGTTTTTCCTGTCATGAAATGTGACTGATTTAGTCATTTAAGAATATTTCCATTTTGTTTGTGCTTATGTGTGTGTGTACTTGTTCATATGTATACAAATATGCATCTGCAGAAGCTACAGATTGACTTCTGTTTGGTTCTCGGGTACCATCCCCTTGTCTTTTGAGACAAAAATCTCTCACCAGCCTTGAATTTACCATAGGCTAGACTTGCTGACTAGTGAGCTCCAGGGATCCATCTCCTCAGTGTTGGTATTATAAGAGTGCGCCATCATAGCTGGCTTTTAAAAGTAGATATGGGGGGGGGGAGTCAAACTCCCAACCTAATTCTTGCAGAACAAGCGCTTTACCAATTGAACCATCTCTCTAAGCCTAAACTACTTTCTTTCAAATATCGCTGTGTCCTGGTATTACTGTAAAGTCTAACCAACGAGCCTGATGCTTAATGCACTGTGTAAGCAAAAGGGTTACCGGTAGTAGATCCAACTTCTACCTACTCATGTGTATCAAAGTGCATTCTGACTTTAAAAAACATAACAACTAATATTGTGACATGTATTTCCATGTAAACATTTTGCATGTAGTCAAGTTTTCATTCATTATGGGTTCTGGAAAGAATTTATAAAGCAATAGGTGTAATTCTGCCAAAGAAAATGTGTACATTTGAAAAATCTTCAAATTACCCTTGAGAAAAGGCTCATCAATTTACAGTTCTGTGCACAATATGAAATATTCATTTTATTTACTTACTGAATTTTAAGAAAAGACAAAACTTTGTTGGATGAATAATGTCATGAGGGAACAGAAAGGTTGAGTCAGGTGAAGAATAGAAGAAAGGGTATGTGATAGGTAGGGTTTTAGTTGGAGGGGTGGTAGGGGACGATGGGAGGGAGAAGGGAACTGAGATTGTCATGTAAATCAATCTTGTTTCTAATTCAAATAAAAAATGATTAAAAAAATAAATGAAGAAACTAATGGCAAAATACTATCATCCTGAAGTTTATTTGGTTATGTGTATCTGTTTTATTGTTCCCTGTTCTTTACTATATTTCAAGTATGACTTAGCCAAAAACCTTACAATTAATAGCCACCATTAGTCACTTGAGACCTGTGTGCTGCTTCTTGTCCATTGCCTGAAGATGAGTTGTGTTTATAAGAACTCAGACATCACCTGAGCTTACAGCAGCTAACATTTGATGTATTCTCTTGTTATTATGCTGATACCTTAATGTTCAAATAACAATAATGACTCTAAATTTATTTTTTTAAAAAGAAAAATGTCATAATTTGAATATTATATTTCTTGTGAGTCAATGTTTTTCATTGCTACTTGCATCTTTTGATTGTGTTTCTTTATTTAATCTGATGTCTTACATCTATACGTCAAATATTTCTCATTGGTTACTTGTCTTTTACTATGTACAGAAGCATTTTACTTTAAAATTATATTTACTAAAGTTTTACAATTCATACTTGTATAAATGTACTGTGAACTCATGTCCCAATTACCCTCTCTAATCCCCCCTCCATTCCTACAGTTCCTACTGGTACAATAGTGGCACTATTATTTGTGGTAAGAGAGGAACCAACCATTTCCTTTTAAATATATCATAGTTATATTATGAAGGTAGGGTTTTCTTTGGGACCATGTGCTCCCCAATAAATAATACAGAGACTTATTAACTACAAATGCTCAGTCAATAGCTTAGGCTTGTTTTTAAGTAGCCCTTACAACTTAAATTAAGCCGTATTTCTCATCTATGTACTACCACATAGCTCAGTATTTTTTTCAACACAGCAAGTTCATCTTGGTTCTGTTCTTGTCTCCTGGTGACTATACCCTTCTTCATCCCCATGCTCTCTGCTTTTCCTTTCTGCAAGTCCTGCCTAACTGCTTCCTGCCTAGCTGTTGGCGATTAGCTCTTTATTAAACCAATGAGAGCAACACATCTTCACAGTGTACAGAAGACTATTCCATAACAATACTAATTCTTCGAGGATTTCATACAATGTATTTTGATCATAGTCATTCCCCTCTTTCTCCCTAACTCCTCCCAGGTGCTCCACTACCTCCCTACACTAGAGATATTTAATTTTTTATTCATAAAACATATTTCTTCCTTTGTTGAAGGTGAGTTTTCTGGTACCTATTGGCAATCTATTATTTCACAATTTTCTTCTTTTCATATAATCCTTTAATATATTAAGAATTTCGCTTGGTAGGGAATGAAGATCATATTTTTCCCAAACAGTGAACTAATTTCTGTTGTTTGTTCTCTGTTCTTGCTTCATGATTACACTTGGTTCTTAAGCTTATTTGGTTTGTTTGGGGCTTCCGTGCTGTTTCATTGGTAATTTTTCCTCATTGTTATTGGGATTAAATAGTCTTAATATTATATTGTTAGGGAAGTACTTAGGAATACTATATCAAGGTAGTCAACAGACAGTATTATCTGGCATGAAGATTTTCACAGTTTTTCAAATAAATGTATCTCATTAGTTGTGTCTTATGATTAGTATTAGATGTAATCATGGAAGTTATACGTCTATGTGCTAAGCTTGGTACAGCAAGTATATACATCAATAGTCACAGTCATTCCTATTTTGTTGTCAATTCATTTTGTACATTTCTAGCAAATGTCGTTTTGTATAAATGAATAGTTCTCAATATTATAGTATGTAAGTTGCTTATTATAAAGCAAAATTGTGCTTGGAAAATGGTGTAAAAACTGGGTAAAGGGCATATTTGTTCATGGACAAGGGATTCAAGTTTATGTTTCCTAGCAAAAATAAAACCTATTTGCTTTATCTGACTCTAGCAATGAAGGTATCTGTAAGTTGTTACCAAGACAGAAATAAGGATTGTCTATTAAAAGACAGGAGAAATTGCCCAGCCTCTTGGATCAGGTTAAAGACATTTCAAAACACTAAGGGGCACAGATGAGCTAGCTCGTGTACTTTGCAGTGCACCCCACATTAAATTATCAGAATGCCTTTCTGACTTTGAACAGAGTTGCTTTCCCTGTGTCATAAGACTAAACTTAGTGAAAAGGTGCTGGCATTACATTTGCAAAATGAGTATAAGTGATGACAGAAAACATCAGCAATGGCAGCAAAACACATTTTCTGAATCACCAATTTCTGTGACATTATCAGTTACAGGGATACAATCTGTCTAGATGAGTCCAACACAGTTCTATTTGTCAGTCTTCCTATCAACTACCTACCTGTTTATTACCTACCTATCAGCTATCTATCTACCTTCCTATATGTTATCTATCTATCTATCTATCTATCTATCTATCTATCTATCTATCTATCTATCTATCTATCTATCAACTCTTGTATGTCTTTTTTTTTTTTTCCCGAGACAGGGTTTCTTTGTATAGCTTTGGAGCCTATCCTGGCACTTGCTCTGGAGACCAGGCTGTCCTCAAACTCACAGAGAGCTGCCTGCCTCTGCCTCCCAAGTGCTGGGATCAAAGGCATGTGCCACCAACGCCCGGCACTTATATGTCTTTATACAGCATGGTATAGTCACATTAAAATCTAGTTACTATTATTAGTACAATAAAAAGATTGCACTTTACTCTCCAAATCTTGATTCAGAGAAAAGCAATAGGTGTCACAATTCTCATTCACCTCTTACACTATCATAGTAATCCATTGTTATTCTATAGATCACTATGAACAGTTGAGTGTTAACAAGTCTTACTAAAGTGCAGGGACCTGCAATTTCCAAGGAGATAAACTCAGTTAAAGATGGTGAGATGTATTAGAGTGTCTAGAGAAATAAAAGCAATAGGAATGTATGTTATATAAAGGGATTTAAAAAAATAGGATTATATGATGGGCCTGGGTAGTTTAACAATGGAAATTTGTACCCTGGAGACACTGAGAACCCCATAGCTGTCCAGTCCACAAAACTGCATGCCTCATGTCTTTTTTAAAAATTTTTGTACAGGTCTTGAGCTGATAACCATTGCCAGTGTGTTCATGATTGTGACAGCCATGCCATGCCCAGAAGACAGCTTTTCACAGGACTCTTCCCCATCATCTGGCTCCTCCAATCTTTCTGTCTCTTCTTCTGTGATGTTTGATAAGACCTGGAGGAATGATACAGAAGCCTAGTTTATGGCTGAGTACTCAACAGTCACATAGTCTTAATATTTGACCAGTTGTGAATCTGTGTATTAATTATTGCCCTCTGTAAAAAGAGGCTTCTTTGACACAGGCTCTCCTCACTTCTCACATACTAGTCTACAGGTATAATCATAAATATTTAGAAAGCAGTTTGGCTCTGTATCTGTTTAGCAAAACATTAGTAGTACTTCCCTGTTAGGGCCTGTCCTGCCCATTGTCAGGGTTTTGACCAGGTTTACAGGATCAAGCACATATTTCCTCCCATAGAGCTATTCTCTAATCTAATTTGAAAGCAATTGACAACCCCCTAAACAGCCTTACTATAATTACACTAGTGACCTATTTTGCCTGACAAATAGGTTGCAGGATTTACTGTGCAGAGACATTGTTGATGGCATCCCCTTACCAAACTACATAGCACTTTCTGTTTCAGTGGAAAGTAACAAGCATGGAGCAAGATTCTAGCTTGATTTCCAGTTAAATTTTCCTATGTTTTGGACCCCAGATGCTTGTGTCTTCTCATCTAATTCTAATAGGCATCCAAGAGCAATGGCAATAACCTGTATTATTTTGGGAGCCACTGGGGGTTTTCTGGCCTATGATTCATGGAGATATCCAATATCTGGCATTGAGATTTTGTTTAATACATTTCTGATACTATTATCAACCTACACAGGGTACCTCTGTGCAAATGTTTTAAAAATTGTACTTTTTACTTCATTTGTAGGCTTCTGTATGTGTTTTTCCATACATTGTAGGTTTGGTTGAAACTCCTCCCCAACCTCCACCTTTCTTCTATCCCTCTTTCATGACCCAATTTAAACCTTTCCACTCTACTGTTCTCCTTTCTATTATCATATCATCTGTGTTTTGCCACCTCCCTCTCCAGACAAAGGCCTTCTCTCTCCTCATTTATGACTCTTTTCTTGCTTTCTGAAACACAGAAATCTCAAAATTTTCTGTCTAGGATCAAAATGTGAGATAGAAAGTACAGTGCTCATCTTCCTTCTCACCACACCCAGATTCTTTTCCTGTTCCCTCCAGCTTTACTGGGCTGTTTTTAGTTGTGAAATTTTTCTTTTCTTTGTTTTAATTACTTCTTCAATCTTGTTACTTGGTATATGACTACTTAGATTATTTTATCTCGGTTTAATTTTGCTACATTGTATATACCTATAAATTCATCCATTTCTTTCAGATACTCCAGTATATGGATGTTTTGGTATGTCCTTATGATTTTCTGCATTTCACAAGTTCCATTGTAATATGTCCTTTTCATCTTTAATCATATTAATTAGGTCTTCTCTCTTTTTTGTTAATTTGGTAGAGCTTTGTCAATCTTGATTACTTTTTTGAAGAACCAACTCTTTGTTTCATTAATAGTTTTTAGTTTTTTTTTATTTCATTGATATTTTAATTTTTTCCTGGTGTCTGATTTTCATTTTTTTTTCCAAATCTACTATTTTGGAGTTTGGCTTGCTCTTATTTCACATAATCCAAGGGGTATTAGTTATTTATTTGAGATCTTTTGTGTTTTGAAACATAGGCACTTAGAGCTATAAACTACTCCCATAGACCAGCTTTCAATAGCGCCCCTAGCTTTTGGTAGATTTTGTTTCATTTTCCTTCAGTTCTACAATCTTTATTTTCTTTATTTCTTCAATGGTGCATTCATCATTCAGTAATGTGTTGTGTCATCTACATGAGTTTGTGTACTTTCTTAAGTATTTCTTGCTGTTAATTTCTCATTTTTCCTGTTGTGATAAAATAGACTATAAGAAATTATTTTAATAGACTATAAGAAATTATTTTAATAGTCCTATATTTATTAAGAATTTCTTTGTGATCAAGACAACTCTGAGATTTCAATTTATATCTGTCAGAATGGCAACTTATGCTGGAGAGGATGGAACATTTTTCCATTGCTGGTGGGAGTGCAAACTTGGATAGCTAATTTGGAAATAAATATGGCAGTTTCTCAGAAAATTGTGAATTAGTCTACCTAAAGACCCAGAAATACCACTCTTGGGCATATACCCAAAGGATGCTCAATCATTCCACAAGGACACTTGTTCAACTATGTTCATAGTGGCTTTATTTGTAATAGCCAGAACCTGGAAACAATCTAGATATCCCTTAACTAAAGAATGGATTAAAAAATGTGGTACATTTACACAATGGAGTTTTACTCAAGCCCTGATATTGTGTCCTCCATATGATTTGTTCTATTGGTAAAACATTCTACAGAGCTATTTTTTAATTGAAGTTTTCATGTCTAGCTCTATTTCCGTTTTTGCCTTTTTATTCAACATTTCTTATTATTTCTTAAATTCTTTTTTCACATGCTAACTTAACTTCTTCACATCATTCAACTGTTTATGTTCTTTTAGAATTCATTAAGGAATTTATTTCTATTCTTTAAAATAAATTCAGGAGTTATTTTGTATCCTCTTTTAATTCTTTGAGCACACTTATAGTTGTTTTTATAAATATTTATCTGGAATTTTATCTATGTGAATTTCATTATTATGGAGCTGGAAAAATCTGAATGCAATATAGATTTCTTGTTTCTCATATTTTTTGTGTTAGGATTTGTATATCTAGAGTTCATTGGTTCACTAATTGTTGACTGAGCAATTGGATCAGTATTTTGTGTTTCCTTAGCTTAGCTGGTCTTGGTGAGGTTAGGTGATACTTTAAGTTCAGTGTAGTGATACTCAGCACTGATTTGTGTGATTATAGCTGAGGTAACCTCCACTTGACTGGTTGGCGGCTCTGCCTTCATGAAGGGAGTACATGTACTAGGAGTTGAGTTTCATGTGTTGAACTATTTCTTTGTTTTACTTACTTATAGATTTAATTCCAGCTTGGGTTCAATCATATTGTATCATTTCCAATTGATGATGCATTTTTGATGGGCACATCCAACTTTTTAAGTATGGTGGGTCAGATAACAGTCAGTTCATGATGGGCTGTAAAGAGTCTTTTTCTGTCCCACTAGCCAGCCAGCTCCCAAATGATGATACAGAGACTTCTTATTAATTATGAAAATTTGGCTTTTAGATTAGGCTTGTCTCAATTGGCTCTTATATCTTAAATTAACCCATATTTTTTATTAATATATGTTTTACCTCATGGCTTTTTACCTTTCTTTCATTCTGTTTTTCTGACTCCCTCTGTATCTCATTGGCATTTCTCTGACATATTCATCTTGCCCAGATTCCTCCCCTTCTCTTTTACTCTCCCCAGAAATCCTGCCTATTTCTCCTGCCTAGCTATTGGCCATTCACCTCTTTACTGAACACACCATAGTGACATATTTTCACACAGTATAAACAAATATTTCACAACAATAGGCAGCTAAAGTTACAGGTAATTTGGTAGCCTATTGTCCAACACTATTTTCACTAAGGCGAAATAGCAAGTATGGAATGACTCTCAAAGAAAGAGTAATTGCCTGCAGATGACAGAAGGGCCTTACTCCAAAATCCCAAGGTCCTTTACTGTGATTCACCTGTGGAAGACTGCCAAAGGCTGAAAACATCATCCATATCTGTCAGTGATTCCTCAAGTACAATTGGATCTCTGGATCATGCGGCCCAAGTATTAGAACAGACAAAACAGTCTTGGACCTGTTGAATAGTCATTTGAGCCTAACATATTTTCAATCTATTATATACATGCCAGAGCAAAACACCTATGTTGGTTAATTTTTTTGTCACCTTCACATACCTAGGGTCACTTGGGAAAAGAAAACATTGCGAAAATGTCTTTATCATATTTTCTTGTTGGCAAGCCTGTGGGACTCTAATTAATAGTTAACATAAGAGGGGGCATCCCACTGTCAGCAGTGCCACCCCTGTGCTGGTGGCAATGGGTTGTGTAATAAAAGAAAGCTGGGAAGACAAGGAGAGCAATCCATTGAGCTGCACTCCACCATTGCTTCTACTTTAGTTTCTGCCTCCAGGTTTGAGTTCCTGGAGTTTTGCTTTGAGTTCCTGCCTTGACATCTTTTAATGATTGACAGTGAATGGAACATGTAAGCTCAAAAATCCTTTCCTCCATAAGTTGCATTGGTCATGGTGTTTATCACAGCAAAAGAAAGTAAACTAGGACAATATTCAAGTTGGAACATATTGCCTCCAACTCTCAAGTAGACCCACTAAGCAGGATGGGGCTGCTACAATAATTAAATCTTCCTTTTGGAAAGTGGATCTCTGCATGTCCTATATCACTAGACTCCTAGAAATTGTACTAAGGCAGAAGGCCCTTGAAATTTAGTTGGGTTTATTTCCCATCTTCTGATATGCAAATATTTAATCCACGAGCCCAGAGTAATTACTACCTACCTTCAACTAGGTCCAATCAGCATAATGTCATTAATGTAATGGAGCAGTATGATATTTATGTAAGAAAAGTGATCAAGATCCCGATGAAATAAGTTATGACATGGGATAGAGAATTAATAGACTCTTGCAATAGGGCAATGAAGGTGTATTTCTGGTTTTGCCAGCTGTAAGCACGTTGCTCCTTTTAGGCTTACAGATAGATATGGAGAAAAAAAGCTTTTACTGGATCAAGAGCTACATACCAGGTACCAGGAGATGTGTTACTCTGCTCAAGCAAGAAAACCACATCTGGAGCAGCAGCTGCAACTGCAATACTCACTTAGCTAATCTTATGACAATCACTACCGTTGTCATCCATGATCCATAGTCTTCTGAATGGGCAAACACAAGAGTTAAAGGAAGATGTGGTGGCAACCATCACCTTTAATATCTTTCATTTCCTTTATGATGACACTAATCTTTTAAAGAAATCTGTAAAAATAACCATAGGACGAATTCAGGGACCCACTCAAAAAACTGAATCTGAACCTTTGCTAAAATTCTTTTGGTTATTTGACCACTTTTAACTTCTATTTTTTTTAAAGTAGTGTGTGTGTGTGTGTGTGTGTGTGTGTGTGTGTGTGTGTGTGTGTGTGTGTATGTTAGTGAGTGCCACATATATGTGAGTTCCTGCAGAAGCCATAGAGGAATGCCAGACCATTTGGGGCTACAAGAGGTCACAAGCCACCCTATATGGGTGCTGGGAACCAAACCCTGGTCCTCTTGAAGAACAGGAAATACTCTTAAGGAGCCAGTCCTCAAGCCCCCAGAAACTCCTACTTTGACTGAATGGTCACAGTGCTGTTTACAGAATCAATACAATTTAAAAACAGTGTCCAATAGGCCCTGAAAGTCTGATTATTTCCTTAATGTACATTTGCCCTAGTCAAGGTCTAATTCAGAAATAATGATAGAAAACGTAATCATAAAACTTTTTTTTTTATTTTGTGGTAATGCCCTTCCTCAAGGGACCTGGTGTTTTATTCATTCAAGGGGTTCTAAATATGTAATCTGAAAATTTGGTTTTCTGATGCTATGATTCAAGGTAGCCTTTTGTTCATGATATGAAATTTTTAAGCTTACACAGATGAGAGGAATTTATTGGGTACCCAGTTTGGTGGTTTAAATAGGTAGACTCATATGTTTAAATGATTGGCCCATAGGGAGTGGCACTATTAGGAGTTGTGGCTCTGTTGGATAAAGTATGACACTGGGGAGCAGTCTTTGAGGTCTCATACATGCTTAAGCTACACCAAGTACAAATTGCTCCTGCTGCCTGTGGTTCAAGATGTAGAACCCTCAGCTCCTTCTCCAGCGTCATGTCTGCCTGTTGCATCATGATGTTAATGGACTAAACCTCTGAAACTATAAGCTGGCCCCATTTAAATGTTTCCTTTATAAGACTTTCCATGGTCATGGTGTCTCTTCACAGCAATAGAAACCCAAACTAAGATACTACATTTTCTTCCTATGGCCATGAGCAAAACCATCTTGGAGAGGACAGTTTGTTTCAACTTACAAATTATAGTTTATCATGGAGGGAAGCTAAGGTCGGAACTCACGTATGGAACCTGGAGTCATTATCTGAAGCAGATCCCATGGAGCGATGCTGATTATTGGTTTGCTCAGCCTACTTTTTTATATACCCAGGACCACCTGTCCAGGGATAGTACCACCCACTGTGGGCTGGGCCTTCACACATCAATCGTCAAGAAAATGCACAACAAGCTTGCCTACAAACCAATGTGATGGGGACTTCTCAATTAAAGTACCCTTTGCACACATCTCCTTAGTTGTGTCACAATGACAAAAATCTAACCAGCACAGTGGCTTTCTAATTTATTTCACTTCTGGAAACAACATGATGAATTATTCAGCGCCACAGGCAAACAAATTGATTCTGGGACAGTGAGATAGCTTAGCTTATCATGACACTTACCACTAAGCTGATGACGACCTGATCCACAGGATCACATGGTAGGAGAAAACTGACTCCTGCAGTTGTTTTCTGACCTCCACACTCAGGATATGATGGGCATGTACCCCGCCCCACATAAAATACAAAAATTAAATGTAATTCTGAAAGGAAAAAAATCTGTATTAGTGAAAGGCATTCTGGATCATTCCTCTGTGAAGAGGTAGGTTTTACTTGGCAAATCCATTCCAGTATTCAAATTTCCTGAAAACTTTGATGGTCCCTTCTTCAACAAGCATCTTCATATCATTCCCAGTATCTTTCACCCGTTCTTCAACCAACCAACTAAACAAGCTATCAGTAACTTTACCAGATATGTGAGCTGGAACATTAAACTCAGAATCCCTGCTCGATAGACCTATATCAATAAATTTTACCTGATTTAATTTCATAATCCTTCTTCCATTATCTAATACTAGACTTGGGGTCATAGCCTGTTCCCCCAACAAACCAGGTTCAGCCACATATTTCAGTAGCCAATTAAAAGAAGTAAATTAAAGTAATAAAAAGTAGAAAGGGTAGATTTATTCAGTGTATCCATATTGGAAAAATGGCCAAGATATCTAATGACATCCCTCCAAGTCCATCTTTGGGGGTCCTGATGTGAAGGGAAAGTTTGGATACAAGCTAAGTGATATGTACGACTAAGTGGTCTAGTCATGTGTGTTCCCCTACTCACTAACTGGGTCAGGTCTAAGTCTCTCCTGCAAGTTCATCTAACAGGTTACAAATCTTCCTCAAGGAGACAAGTTCCTCTTCTGGATGCAAGTTTCTCTGGCTGACCACTGGGCTTCAGACTTTTCTTCAACAGTAAGATATTCTTGGGAAAACTGTAATTCCTTGGGGTCCATTGTTTCAATAGTCAGATAGCTAAAGAGAAGACAAAAAAAGTATCTTTAGAGTATACTCATTTCTTCTAGGCAGATTGATTATAATCCTACACTCTTGAAATCTTATTGCCATACATACACATACATTCTTGAAGAATTAGAAGAATCAGTTCCTCAAATGCGCAGTGTATCTTCTTATAGGTTACTCTGTGTACTTCACTTAGAGACTTGAGTCTATCATAGGTCTAGAGAAAAAGATGGGCAGTGAGGGTGGGTTTGCAGGGGCATCAGTCTTGTTTTACTTGGCTACTCCTTCAGGGAAAGCCATTCCATAGAAAAGGCAGTAGTAATTCCCTCACAGAAGGGTGAAGAGGGGATGAGTTAGGGTGAGGATGTATCTGTCACTAAGGGTAGAGTGACCATTCTCCCAGGCAAAATAAAATTGTCAGAAGCAGTCCTCTCACATGTTTCTATCCCAAGCTACAGGAGCTCACTCTTTTCCAAACAGTGCCTATGTTTTCAGTGCAGACAGCCTTCATGGTTGGTACTCACACTTTCATTGTAAGGTCTGTTTCCTTTTTTTGTGGGGGGGTGTTCTGTAACCTTAGTCCTTTGCCTGCAGTCTAGAGGCTCTCTTAGGGTTTATATAGAAGGCTTTTGGGTGTTTATGCTATGAAACTGGGAACAATGCATCTCTGAACTCATTCTTTTCTTTCGTTACTTTATTCAAAGAGAACGTTGAATGTAGCAAGCAAGATCATCACATTCCTTAGTTTTCCAGATGTGTTCAAAACTGTTACAAACAAATCACTACATTTCTTGTCTTCCCTCATTGGTGTATCAGGATTATAAAATGCACTTATTTTGCATATATTTAAACAGTTCAACCAGTTAATTAGTACTCTTTGGATACCAGTGGAGTCTTTAGCATCTTTAGGCGATGTTGATGAGGGTTAACTCTAGAAACAATGAGTTTCCTTATAACAATTTATCCTTAAAATTGTTTTTTTCTAGACCCATAGAATGAGAATATTTTCCAAACCCCATTTATATTCAGGACTTACAGTCCCCTGTTATTTTCGTGGGCAGTAACTTTTTAGTAACCTCCCTTCTGATTTCAGAAATACACAATTGCTAAATTCTAAAAATAAAATTCATTTGAAGCCAGTTTTGAGCATTCATCCATATACAACTCCAATCTACACTTTCCAACAAGGCTTTCATTATCTTAGTTCTCTAAATTTCAGACTTCTACAGACCTTCCAAGAACAACTAGAGAAGTAATGGATTCTACTCTCACATCGCTGGGCTGTTCAAAATTTTATTGTCTTTTCTCATGTTGTTAAACTGAAACCCAAATGTAAAATTTCTCTTTGTTACATCACCAATAGAGATCTCCCTTTTCATTGTTTTCAATTTTGGATACCTGCCTTGGGTAGTTAGTGTTATCTTCTTAAGGATTTTCTCTGAGTGTCCATTTCTTGGCACTTGCTTGAGATTTTTCCTCTTTCCTTTCTTTATGTCCAGGTGCTTCTAGCCCTCTTAAAGAACTGTAAAATGCCTCTTTTAGATTTTTGCCTTATTCTATCCCATCTTCCAGTGTAGTGAATTTGTAATCTCTGGAACACAGGTCATTACCCAGAAAGCCAAATGTAGGTCAGTTGATGCTGCTGTGAAAAGCACAATAAGATAGGGAAGCATATATATTCCTTCTGCTTGTTATAGAGAAAATATAAGCCACGCCAAACTTCTTTGAGAAAAATGGTGACTGTTCTCATATTTTCACTGTGGAGTACCACTCTAAATAAGTATCAAAAATCAAAACAAATGTATGGACAAACTACATATGTAATGTTTCCAACATATTATAAAATATTTAAAATAATCATTTTTTGACTATGTCCTTTGCCTCACAGAAGTTTCTCAGTTTCAGGCAGTCCCATTTATTAATTGTTTATCTCAGTGTCTGTGCTAGTGGAGTTATGTTCAGGAAGTGGTCTCCTGTGCCAATTCATTCAAGGGTACCTCCCACTTTCTCTTCTAAGAGGCTCGGTGTGGCTGGATTTATGTTGAGGTCTTTGATCCATTTGGACTTAAGTTTTGTGCATGGTGATAGATATGGATCTATCTGCAATCTTCTCCATGTCTGCATCCAGTTATGCCAGCACCATTTGTTGAAGATGCTTTCTTTTTTCCATTGTATAGTTTTAACTTCTTTGACAAAAATCAGGTGTTCATTGGTGGGTGGGTTAATATCAGGGTCTTCAGTCGATTCCATTGATCTACCTGTCTGTTTTTGTGCCAATACCAAGCTGTTTTCATTATTATAGCTCTATAGAAGAGCTTGAAGTCAGGGATGGTGATGCTTCTGTAAGTTCCTTTATTGTACAGGATTGTTTTGGCTATCCTGGGTTTTTTGTTTATCCATATAAAGTTGCGTATTATTCTTTCAAGGTCTATGAAGATGTGGAGAAAGGAGAACAATCCTCTGTTGCTGGTGAGAGTGCAAACTTGTGCAGCCACTTTGGAAATCAGTATGTTGGTTTCTCAGGAAAATGGGAATTAGTCTACCTCATTGATACAGCAATTCACTCTTGGGTGTATATCCAAAGAATGCACATTCATACAACTAAAACACATGTTCAACTATGTTCATAGCAGCATTGTTTGTAATAGCCAGAACCTGGAAGCAACCTAGATGCCCCTCAACTGAAGAATGAATGGAGAAAATCTGGTACATTTACACAATGGAGTATTTGTTACTCAGTGGAAAAAACAAAACAAAACAAAACAAAAAAACCCAATGAAATCTTGAAATTCGAAGGCAAATGGATGGAACTAGAAGAAACCATCCTGAGATCCTGAATGAGGCAACCCAGTCATGGAAAGACAAGCATGGTATGTAATCACATATATGAATATTAGACATAGAGCAAAGGACTACCAGCCTATAATCCACACCACCAGAGAAACTAGGAAACAAGGAGGACCCTAAGAGAGAAATACATGGTCCGCCAGAGAAGGGGAAAGGGTCAAGATCTCCTGAGCAAATTGGGAGCACAGAGGGAGGGGGGAAGGTAGGAAAAAGAGAAGGGGAGAAGAGGAGCGGGGAGGAGAACAAGAGAGATCAAGAAGACTGAGACAGCAGAGGAATAGAGGAGAGCAAGAAAAGAGATACCTTAATAGAGGGAGCCAATATAGGTTTAAAGAGAAATCTGACACTAGGGAAATGTTCAGAGATCCACAAAGATGACCCCAACTTAGAATCTAGGCAGTAATGGAGAGGCCACCTTTGATGACATTCCCCTATAATGAGATTGATGACAACCTTAATTGCCATCCTAGAGCCTTCATCCAGTAGCTGTTGGTGGCAGAAGCAGAGACCCACAGCTAAGCACTGAGCCACATTCCTGGAATCCAGTTTTAGAGAGGGAGTAGGGAATAGCAAAAGAGTCAAGACCATGCTGAGGAAACCTACAGAACCAGTTGACCTGATCTAGTGAGAGTACATGCACAGAAGTTGTAAAGCTGGGGAACCAGCATTGGACTAAGCCAAACCCTCTGAATGTGGGTGCCAGTTAGGAGGTCTGGGCAGTCTATGGGACCTCTAACCATGGAACAAATATTTATCCCTAATGCACAAAAGGACTTTGGGAGCCCATTCCCTATGGAGGGATACTCTCTCAGCCCAGATACACGAAGGAGTGCCTAGGTCCTCCCCCAAACGATGTGATGGACTTTAATGATCCCCCATGGACGGCCTCACAGTCCTTGGGAAGTGGGTGGGAGGTGGGTTGGGGGAGGTGATATGGGGTATAGGAGGATGGAGGGGAAGGAAACAGGGGGATTGATATATAAGATGATTCTTTCTAAAGACAAAAAATAATCATTTTTCTACCAATTTGTAGCATCAACTTTGCTATGTACACAATTCTGACAGTTACCATCCATTTTTATATTGGTTTTAAAATTTTATGCTTGATGACATCTTAAAGCAGGTGTAAAGAAAACATAATTAAGAACTATGCAGGAAGGGTTCCAAGGCTCCCTATTCTCTATACGCTGCTAACTGAAAGGCGCTACTGAACCACTTTTTGCTGTTCTCCAAAATAATGTGGACCCTGCTTCTTCTGTTTGGAATAAAGTTAATTATGGATCTTGTTCTAACAGATTTAAAAAAATGCAGAAGTAATGAGGTGTGACTCCTGAGACCTGAACAGTAGCCACTTTGCCTTCCACCTTGCTCTCTCTGTCTTCACCACTGTCTGTAGGACAAAGGCAGATGCTGGCCATTTTGTGCTTAAAAATCATGCAGTCATGAGGAGAAGCAAGACATTAAGGACAACATGGTTCTGAGAGCTCTTGCCAGCCACAGTGTGAGTGGCATTTTTCAAGCAGCTTTTGCAGGCCCATGAGCTTGGGGAGTTTGCAGCTTCAGTGTGTGCCGTTTGATTATAATCTCAAGATCACTGAGCCAGACACACCCAAACCTCTGTCAAACGCCTGATTTACATGAACTGTGACAATCAAATGCATGTTGTTTAAGAGTGCATCTAGCTGAAAGTAGAGATCAAATGCTACAATTCAAAAATCAATTTTGATTCTGGTAGCACCAGTGTGGAATGGGAAAGGGTGTCTGTTCTGTTCTGAAACCATGTGGCAGGTACTCTGCTAGGCATGGCTCTGGACAGGGGCCATATGTGACAAGGCATGCAGGCGGCATGGCCTGTGATATCAGTACTGAAATAATGCGTTAACTCTATCTGTTCTAATTAATTCTTTAATCATAAATTAAATTTAGACAACAAGAAGCAAGAAAGCAAAGAGAGCAATTACTAAGTCCCATCCTATTTCCAGAATTTACTGAGGCATGAGCAACAACACCCAAAGAAACGTTGACAGTCTCTTTGATTTCGTTGCTTTACTTGGTGCTAGTTTGATGGGATGATGATTTTAAGTCCTTGATTTGACCCCTAGTTGCATGGTCAAATGTCTCCAGGCTTTTTTTTTTTTTTTTGCCTATTCTATTCATTCTCCTGTGATGGTTTGTTCATTACTCAGTGGCAAAAGGACAGCACTTCTAATTTTATATGCAATCTTCCCTCATTTTTGTTAGGATTTTTTTTCCTCTTAGGATGGCTCTAATTTTCATCTGTCATCACTTTGGACTCCATTCTACCTGTCTACTTGATTATTTATTTGTTGAGTCCCCAGGATTGCAGCCTGAGCCTCCTATTATCTATTCAACCACTGTGGTACACTCTCACTCTACAATCAGCTTTAGGCACAAATCCCTGCTACCAAGGACACTCATTGAAAGCAACATTGTTTACAGAACAGAGTTGTTATGATTGCAATTAGGAGAAATGGATCACGGTAGAGATGCAAAGGAAATCATCTTCCTTCCAGGTCCTTAATTCTTAAATACTCTTAGCACACTGTCACCATCATTGTGTGACATGGGCTTGCTACGCTCCCTCTTTTCTTTATCTGCCATTAAATGCACTGCCGTTACCTGAACTAGGTTACAAGTTTAGGCTTCAAACTGCCAGAGGTAAATGGGCCTAGATGTTCAACTGATAAATGTTAATTCAAAGACAACATTTATAGTAAAAGTTTTAATGTTAAAAATGTCCTGAGCCTACATACATGTGCATGAGCACACAAGTTTCTGAAATAGAAAAGCATTCATACCAGGCCACTGACACTCTCATGTCCCATATCACAGCTGCTGTAAGCCCTGTTGCTAGCCTCTGTTGTTGAATTCAGGAAAGGTTCTATGTAGTTGTGTTGCATGTTGGCCTTGACCGTCTACATAGATGCCACTGCTTCTTTATGGATGGCAAACTCAGCATTGGCCAGTGGCTTGGAGAACCAGACAGTGTCTGTAACAGGCTGGCTACAGTGGTCAGAACAACAGGGCTGGACATGACTAGTATTGTAGGAATATCTGAGTTATTTCAATTAAAAAATCACAGACAGCCAATAAACAGCCAAGAGCAGTTTATAACTCTAGAGGACACTAGGGGACCCACTTTGCACCATGAGTTTGTGAATTTGGATTTCAAAATTACCTCTTAAGTGTTTCCCATACAAACTTTTCTTCTAGCATGTAGCTGTGAACCACTAAAGCTATCTTCTGCTTTTCTCAATTAGCATTCTTGGTAGTGTTCTTGAGAGTGCTGTTGCCTGAGTTAAGTAGTTTAAGTATGTTAAGTGGATCTTTAAGCACACTATAGTGAACACAATGGGGACATGTACTTTCTGGAGAACTCAAAAATGCTAGATCCTGATTCAAAAAGAAGCATTTCTCACGCTCATTCTAGTTGTCATTTTCACTTAAAATCTCATAGGTTAAGTTTAAGCTTTTAAGAGTTAGTTTTAAGAATTAATATATAATACTGATACTGTAAGAACTGGTAAGGTCTTGACCTAATGGTTTCTTTGTACTTAGATTTCCTTTTGGGTGTGTTTTGCTAAGTGAAACTTATTAATACACCTCAAAATCAAAGACAGACATTATCTCAGAGTAAAGAGTTAGAAAAAGATTTTCCAAGCAAATTGACTTCTTTAAGAAGCAAGCTGGTGTAGTCATTTTAATATCTAACAAAATAAACTTCAAACCAAAACTAATCAAAAGATATGGGGTAAGACACTCCATATACTCATCAAATGAAAAACCAACCATTGTGACATTTCAATTCTTAACATCTATGATCCAAACACAGGGGCACCCACTTTTGTGCAAGAAATATTAAGATATGAATCACATCCTGACCAGTACACACAAATAGTGGAAGACTTTGATAGATACCCAACTCTTACCAATGGACAGATCATCCTGGCAAAAACTAAACAGAGAATATTGAAGCTAATAAACATTATAAATCAATGGACCTAGCAGATATTTAAAGAACATTTCACCCAAAGTAAAATAATATACCTTCTTTTAGCACTCATAGAACCTTCTCCAAAACTGACCATATTCTTGGTCACAAAGCAAGTCTCAACAGTTACATAACAACTGAAATAACTCCTTGAATGCTATCTGATCACCACAGATTAAAGCTGGATATCAACAGCAACAGAAACAATAGAAAGCTTGCAAACTCATGAAAATTGAACAACTCTCTAGTGAATGAACAACAGGTCAAGGCAGAAATAAAGAAGGATGTTAAAGACTTCATAGAATTCAATGAAAATGAATACACATCATACCCAAACTTATTGCACAATAAAAGCAGTGCTAAGAGGACAGTTCATAGCACTAAGTGCCTACAAACAAGCAAACAAACAAAAAACAAAACTGGAGAGATCTCATATTAGCAACTTAACAGTACAACTGAAATTTCTAGAACCAAAAGAAGTAAACACACTCAAAATGAGTAGATGGTGAGAAATAATCAAATTGAGGGCTGAAATCAATAAAAATAGAAACAAAGAGAACAATACAAAGAACCAGTGAATCAAAGAGTTAGTTCTTCAAGAATATGAACAAGAGAAGAAAAACTATTTCCAAACTAAATGACACAGAGAGTATCCAAATTAGCAAAAATCAGAAACAAAAAGATGACATAAACAACAGACATGGATGAAGTTCAGAGAATCATAAGTATATACATTAAAAATCTGTCCTCCACCAGATTGGAAAATCTAAGAGAAATGTGTAACTTTTTGACAGGTATCACTTATCAAAGTTAAATCAAGACCAGATAAACAATTTAAACTGACTTAGATAGCTTCTAGTGAAATAGAAGCGGTCATTAAAATTCTCCCAAACGAAAAAAATGTAGAACCAGATGGTTTTAGTGAAGAATTCTACCAGGTTTACAATATTCCTCAACAAAATAGAAAAATAAGGAATATTATCCAATTCATTTTATGAAGCCACAGTATCAGGATACCCAAACCACATAAAGACTCAACAACAAAAAAAGAGAATTGCAGAGCAATTTCCATTATTAAACTAAATGCAAAAGTACTCAATAAAACACTTGAAAACTGAATCCAAGAATACATCAAGAAGATTACCCACTCTGATCAAGTAGGCTTCATCTCAGAGATTCAGGGATGGCTCACTATACAAAACTCAGTAAATGTAATTTACCATATAAACAAAATAAAAGAAAAAACCCACATGGTTATTTCATTAGATGTGGAAAAAAGCCTTTGACAAAATCTAACACCCCTTCATGATAAAAGTCGTGGAGAGTTTAGGGATGCAAGGGATATACCTAAACGTAATAAAAGCAACTACACCAAGTCTTTAGCCAACATCAAACTTAAATGGAGAAAACTCAAAGCAATTTTACTAAAATCAGGAACAAGAGAACTTGTTTACTCTCTCCATCTCTATTCACTATAGTACTTGAAGTTTTAGGTAGAGTATTAAGACAACTGAAGGAGATCAATGGGATACAAACTGGAAAGGAAGAAGTTGAAGTATCATTATTTGCAGATTATAAATAGTATATATGTGATTCTTATATAGGTGATAGTATATGAAAGTGATAGTATATATAAGCAGCAGCCCACAGAATAGGAATTCTTTCTTTCTTTCTTTCTTTCTTTCTTTCTTTCTTTCTTTCTTTCTTTCTTTCTTTCTTTCTTTCTTTCTTTCTTTCTTTCTTTCTTTCTTTCTTTCTTTTTCCAATTTCACATCTGGTAGAGGACTGATATACAAAATATATAAAGAACTCAATAAACTATATATAAAAACAAATAAGCCAATTAAAAATTGGGGTACATATCTAAACAGAATTCTCAACAGAGGAATATCAAATGGTTGTGCTAGGGTCCAGCCTGTATTAGTCCCATGCTACAGAGGCTATCTATTCTGGACTGATGTTGTTGGGGCTGCAATTGGAACCAGCCAAACAGCTTCAGGTCCATCAAGTGTGGACTGGGATGTCTTGTCATTTCAGGAGGGCTCTCAGTCCATGCAGAGTCCATGGTTTATTCAAGCATCCTCTTAAATAGCTTTCCAACAGTGGGGTGATAGCAGAAGACATCTATTATCATGTGTAAAGCTGATATCAAATATTTCTTTTAATCCCTAAATTGTACATCCTCACCAGCCTCTCACCAGTCCCTAGGCACATATACAAACCTTCAGACACTCCACAAGGTCCTCAGCCTTCTGGCACCAGGCATGTTTCACTAGTCCACAGAATAGGTGTGGGCCCACTTAGGGCCTAGGTCTATGGTTATACAAACTAGGAACCAGTCCCTACCAAGGCCAGTCATCCAGAGGTAATGAGCAGGCGTCTAAAAGACAGTGTGAGATTCAAGCTCCTGGAATCGAGCTGAGGTTTAAGCCAAAAATATCATAATCGATCTTCAGGCCCTAACATGGTTGAGAAATATTTTAAAAATGTTCAGCATCACTAGCCATCAGGAAAATTCAAATCGAAACTAGTTTGAGACTCTATCTTATATCTATCACAAATTCTAAGATCAAAAACACAGTGACAGGTCATGCTAGAGAGGATGTGGAGTAAGGGGAACATTCTTCCACTGCTGGTGGGAGTGCAAACTTGTACAGCCACTTTGGAAATCCATATGGTGGTTCCTCAGAAAACTGAGAATCAATCTACTTCAAGACCCAGCTATTCCACTCTTGGGCATATACCCAAAGGATGCACACTCATACCATAAGGACACTTGCTAAACTATGGTCATCATGACTTTATTCTTAATGGCCAGAAACTGGAAACAACCTAGATGTTCCTCAACTGAAGAATGGATAAAGAAATTCAGTACATTTACATAATGGAGTATTACTCCAGTGCTTAAAAAAATGACACAATGAAATTAGCAGGCAAATAGATGGAATTAGAAAAAAAGCATCCCAAGTGAGGTAACCTAGACCCTGAAAGACAAATATACTATGTACTTACTTAAAAGTGGATATTAGCTGTTAAGTAAATGATAGAACCAGAGAGGTTAGGTAAAAAAGGCAGTTTCCAGTGGGAGCACATAGATTTTCCTGGGAAGGGAAAATAGAACAGATTTTGCATGGGATGTGTGTGTGGGGTCAGATGGGTATGGGAGATGGGATGGAGAGAGAGAATGCAGGGAGAGAAGTCTGGAATTAGGGAGCATCTGGGAGGAGGTGTGGAAACCTAAAGCAGTGAAAATTTCCTGAAATCTATGAGAGTTATCTTATTGAGGACACCTTGTAATGGAGGATAAGGAGCCTCAACTGGCCATCTAATATATCCAGACAAGGCTGACAGTGGTGGGATTGGGTTGCATTTGGTTGAGTTGTTGGCCAAGAGGGTCTCTGGGAGATTCTCAAACAACTCAGGAGGATGCTACGACAGAGGGCTGCTCTACTCAAAATGAGAACAACATCTTCACAGCTCATTGAACACAGAGAAGTTGAGCTGAATCCTGCATAGAGCCTTAAACCTTATATGCTAGTCTCTTTGGTGCAGGAAGGTACTCTGCAGGTGACTGAAAGAGAAACATGGACACCAACCCAGCCACAAAACCTTGGGCCTACAATCTGTCTTGACTGCAAGATATGCTGCCGCAATGATGGTGCAGAACTTGTGGGAGTGACCAATCAATGTCTTATTTAACTTGAGGTTGACTCCATAAAAGGGAACCCATGCCTAATACTGCTCAGATGGCCAGGAACCAGAAACTGGATAGCTCAGAGACCTAGGGTGGACGCAAATACAACGAGTCTAAAAAGTCAATGAAATGATTCCTAATGATACTCTTCTATGCTCATCTCTCCTTGTCTAGTAGTCATCAGATAAGCTTCCTCCAGCAGCAGATGGGAGCCGATGCAGAGACCCACAGCCAGAAATTATGTGGAGAGGGAGTCTAATTTGGTGGTCTGCATTGGGTCTCTCCTCTCAGAGCTCAGGTAATCCCTCAGAAGAAGGGCAAGAAAGATCATAGGAGTCAGAGGGGATGGAGGACACTAGGAGAACACAGTCAATTGAATCAATTAAGCAGGGCTCACACAGGCTCACAGAGACTGAAGAAGCAAGCACGTGGTCTGAGCTAGGTCCTCTGTGGTGCTTTTGTGGGACTCCTACATGTGGGAGAGGGTGTGCCTTGACTCTTTTGCCTGTTCTTGGAATTCTTGTTGGGTTGCCTTGTCCACCCTCGATATGAAGGCTTCTGCCTTGTCTTACTGCTTGTTTTTTTGTTGTGTTTGGTTGTTTTTTTTTTCTGAAAGGAGATGGAGGGGAGTGGATTCAGAGTAGAGGGGAGCTGGGAGGAGTGGAGGTGTATTGTATGAGAAAAGACTCTTTGTTTTTTAAAGTGGTTATGTTTTGTGCTCTTTATTATTTTTTTCTGTTATAAAGTCCACTTATCTTCCCATTCCACTGTATAAATGAAAAGATGTGTACCACTGCCTCTGAGTCTGGAGGGTGGTGTTTTCAGTGTGTTTTGGCTTTTATTCCTATATGCTTATTTTCATAAACTACATATGCATCAACTTATGAAAACAATGTATACTTTTAAGAGAAAAAACACAATAAGCTAGTTTTGTAGGCCCATGATGTGAAGAGTCACAAGTACATCTGTAAATTTCTGCTTTTAGTTGTAAAGAACATAGAATTAGTTTATGACTGGGTTTCTGTTTCCACATTCAGTCAGCCTTCAGCAAAAGCATGCTGCTATCAATGAAGGCTTTCCAGGCCTTTGACCAAAGTCCTGAGAATTCATTGAGGTGGAAACCACTTTACATGTCTGATTCTATTCTTTCCCAAAATTACAAGCATTGTACAGAGTATTATTATTAGAAAGCTGTAATTTTATTCCAATCATATAGAAAAGAATAAAGGTAATAGAATGAATATCCATGTATTTGCCATGTATAAATCTTAGCATTTTGCCTTGTTTGCTTCAGATCGTCTTTTCCTAAAGAATTGTGTGTTATGGGCCCCCTGTGGTAAAGCATGGCAGTTATCCCAGTACTTGGAGGCAGAGGCTGGAAGAAGGAAAATGAGTTCAGGGCCAGCCTCAGTTTTCATGAGTTTGAAGACAGTTTAGGACTATGTGAGATCTTATCTCAAAAGACAAACCAAAAACCAAAAAATGAAAGAAAAAAATCAAACAAACCAAAATCAGAGAATCCATGATGTATCTTGATGTATCAAACTTTTTGGAACTCACCTACTTGCCTCCTGGAATTAGATCCTATTCTTTGTCCCCTAGTTAATTTTTTTCACAAGAGGCATTTGCTGTGCTTTTTCCTTTTCTTCATGTGCTTATAATCAGGTATATTTTTATTTAAATAATTTTTAAATTAGGAAATTTAAAAATAAAAATACAATTTGCATGTGTCCTAGCATTTATTGGAAATAATTGATGTCTTCCTATTCCTAGTAAATAGTATTTTGTCCATTTATCTAATCCAGTTGTGGTTTACGACATATGGCAGCATTTGTTGTCAACATCAGAAATACCAGAAAGATTAATTTTCAGTCCAACCTTGAGAAACTTCATTAAAATTCAAAACTCAACATCAACTATTAATAACATTCATTCCCATTCTGTAGTGAGTGGAAAGCAATGCATTTCATTTGTTGGTAAAAGGGAGCTGGGGTGCATTCACGGGCTTAAGTGTCCTGTAGGGTTGCATCACTTCTCATTCTGAAGATGGAAACCCTACTGGTAAGAAGAAAACAGCTGATGAAATATGTCTTGCTTCATAATATGAGAAAAATAAACACAATTAGAAATGACAGTCTTATGGACACAGTTTACGTAAGGACACAAGTGACTCTGAAAAGTTAGAAATCTGTTTTTGGTTTAGAAAGAGATTATCTGTATCTTAATGACCTCCCAGACAGCTTTTAACAAATATGGCCTGAAAGAGAGGACTGTGCAGCTAGGAAAGGATTTGGCAACTGACAACCTCCCTTACCTAATTCTGATCTGACTAGAGCTCATTAAAATGTAAAGTTGAAAGTTCCAGAGAATAATTAAAAAGTTCAAGCTCTCTTTAAGGTCCCAAACTCTTCTTGATAAAAATGCAAAAGAAAGTAAGTGGAATCCTTCCCAGGATGTTTGAAGTGGATGACCAGCAGGAGACGGAATGAAATTTTTAGCACAGACCCCCAGAAATAGAGAAGCAGAAGAGCATGGCCCCTCTTGAAAGATGAGGCAGATAGAGTGAGAAAATGCCACGATTTTGAGTTAAGGGGCATCAAGTAGCTAAAATAGAAAAGAAAGATGAATGACATGAACGTGGTAATGTATATTTACAGTCTGCCTTTCTCTGAGAATTCTTTTTTAAGTTTAATTTTTTTAACTTTTAAAATTTTAAATTAGAAACAATCTTATTTTATCTATAAATCCCAGTTCCCCCTCCCTCCCATTCTCCCATGCTCCCCACCGACCCCCATCCCATCCTGCTTCTGCTCCATGGAAAAGGTGAGGCCTTCCAGGGGGATCATCAAAATCTGTCATATCATTTTGGGGCAGGGCCTAGGCCCTTCTCCATGTGTCTAGGCTGAGAGAGTTTCCCTCTCTGGGGAATGGGCCCCCATTGTCCATTAGTATACCAGAGATAAATACTATTCCACTACCAGAGGCCCAATAGACTACCCAGGCCTCCTAATTTACACCCACATTCAGGAGGCCTAGTTCCATTCTATGCTGGTTTCTGAGCTGTCAGTCTGTTTCTGTGGGTTTCCCCAGCCTGGTCTTGCCCCCTTTGCTCATCACTACTCCTCCTCTACAACTGGATTTCAGGAATTCAGCTCAGTGCTTAGTTGTGGGTCTCTGTTTCTGCTTCTTCCATCAGCTATTGGATGAAGGTCCTAGAATGGTATATAAGGTAGTCATCAATTTCATTATAGCAGAAGGGCATTTAAGGTAGCCTCACTACTATTGCCTAAATTCTTAGTTGGGATCATCCTTGTAGATCTCTGGACATTTCCCTAGTGCCAGATTTCTCTTTAAACCGATAATGGCTCCCTCTATTAAGGTATCTCTTTTCCTGCTCTCCTCTATTCTTCCCCCAACTGAGAATTGTTTATGGATTAGACATTGCAACATGCCTGGTGGTGGGATCAGTGTCACTGCTCTTGTTCAAACAGCAGAGAACACTTTGCTCTGGGACTGAGCACCAACTCTGAATGGCACATTAGGAGTGAGATTGTCTTCCACATCCAGGTTATCTTGATCCACTGCCCTGCTTTACCGACAACATTAAGAATTTTAGTAAGCTAATAGGAAACTTGAAGAAAATGATTTTCCATGGACTAAACTTTCATTTCTAAATAGACAGTTTTCCTTTCTGTGTAAGGAATCATCTTAATTACAACAAAGCACACAATGAAAGAAAATACTTCCCATTGCATTAGAGGGAAATTGAAGTCCAGACAGTTTGAGGAAGCACCCCCA
Source organism: Cricetulus griseus (assembly GCF_003668045.3). Classification (NCBI taxonomy): domain Eukaryota; kingdom Metazoa; phylum Chordata; class Mammalia; order Rodentia; family Cricetidae; genus Cricetulus; species Cricetulus griseus. Next base: position 46,281,518 of record NC_048596.1, on the reverse strand, counting down.
TTCAGCTGGGAAGAAACAGTCAAAATATAAATCAATTATTTGTTACTGTATCAACTGCTGTTTTTTCCTTTGCTATGATAAAATACCTGCAGAAAACCACCAAAGGAAAGAGAAAGGACTTATTTTTGTTTGCAGTTTCAGGGTAGGGTTCATCATGTTGGGGAAGACATAGCAATGAGATTTGCTCTAGCTAGCTGTGGCAGCTGAAGGATGAGGTGGTTGGCATCTGGGAAGCAGAACTAGGTATTGGTGCTCAGTTTGATTTCTCTTTCATAACCAGTCCATGGGATCATGCCACATGCATGCAAGGTACTTTTTCTCCCTGTAGTTAAATTTCTTTGGAAATACCTTCACAAACATGGCTACAGATGCAACTCCTAAATGATTACAACTCTAGTCAAGTTGGCAGCAAAGACTGTGCATCTCTTAAACTCATATGCATTAATACAGCAGAGAATAGGATTTCTACCTTCTGTGTCCCTGAGCTGAAAAAGACTGGGTTGGGATAAAACTAGGTGAAACATCCTGAAAGATCTTTATTTGGTCTAAGCTACATTCCTGACTATTTCTGCTAACAGTGGCCGATTTCTATTGCTCTGCACTATCTGCCCACTTGCCCCAAGCTCTGAAATTCTTTTACTTTCTAACAGTTGATTTCACATACCTTTACTTGAGAAACCCCTTCACTATCCTGAAACTTGAGTTTAGTGATTTCTTCTTCTTGTGAAAATGCTCTGCAATTCTTAAAATCGGTGAGCGGATCTTCTTGTGTGTTTATCAAGCTTTTGACCATGCAACACTGTCCATTCTGTATCTGTAACTCTAGCTGCTCTGGATGCTACAGCATTGTCTGACAAACAGGACACTGAGGCTTTTCTTCTAGGAAGTAGGTTTTTGGGAATGCTGGCATACATGTTCACAGTAAATTAATACACAAAGGCTGGATCCCCAGCACTGTTGGGTTTTGTCCTTTATTTTAGTTTCTTTGGTTTTCATGTTTGGCAATATATAATTTGATTAGGTGCCCTAAAACTATAGGATGGTGGTATTAAAAATGGCTAGAATACGAGGAGGGAGAATTACCTGGGAAACTTGGCAAAGGTATACATACGCACAAAGACACTGACTAGACCATGTTATGGTTTGTTTGTTTTCCTCATCTTTGCACATAAAAGCACAATACATTAAGATGACCTCTATGCTTTTTTCACAAGTGGAACTTCAGCACATGCCCAGACACTGCATTCATATTCACACGTCTGTTGGCAGAAATAGATGTTCATTAATACAACATTGATGAAATTTTTAAAAGTAATCCACAGATTCAATAAATCTCTGTCAAAATTCAATGCCACTCTCTAAAGAAGTAGAAAATATAATTCTAAAATTCACATGCAAACAAACAAAAAGTCATGGGTAGCCAAAACAATCCAATTGTGTGGCAATTTCCTCCAAATTTAAACATTCTCTTCTGAAAGGAGGAGGGAAAAGGAGGGCTCAGGAAGTAAGCAAATCATACAAGTACAGGAAATAGGAATCTTACAAGATTCACAAGGTCTCTCTCCAAGATTATGCAGTTTCTGTGGAGAGGACATGCTCGAATTGGCAAGTCATGCAAGGAGTGCCAGGGATGCAGCTTTCATGAGTTACTACCAACGCTGAGGTGGGCTTTCTAGTTTCAGTGGTCTTCAGGTAATCCATGCTTCTGTAAGTCACCCAAATAAACTCATTGGTTCATCAATTTGGGCCATGGAGGAATCTTTACTTTGGTCCATCATCGGTGTGTTATCTGGGATGGATAGATGTTTGCTTATGTCTCCCAAGGAAAAGCTACTCAACACTCCGGGAGGCATCCAAATATCTGATCTCAAATTATACTACACAGCCATAGTGTCAAGATATTTAAGTGACACAAAAACAGAGATGGAGACCTTTGAAACAAAATATAGAATCTCAGAAATAAATCCACACTTCTAGAGTCACTTGGCTTTTGACCAAGAACAAACCAAACATTGGATGAAAGAGTCTATCCAGTAAATGGTGCTGCAAAGTTGTATACTCACATGCAGAGGAAGAAAACAGATCCACATCTCTCTTATTGCAATTGAATCAATTCAAAATGGATAAAACATCTTAATTTAAAACCTGAATAAAAGAGTAAGGATGCGGAGGTCATTAGGGAGCAGAAAGGTTGAGTCAGGTGAAGAATAGAAGGAAGGGTATGTGATAGGTAGGGTTTTAGTTGCAGGGGTGGTGGTAGGGGAGGACGGGAGGGAGAAGGGAACTGGGATTGTCATGTAAATCAATCTTGTTTTTATTCAAATAAAAAATGATAAAAAACCCTGAATAAGTGAAACTACTGTAGGAAAACACTTTGTGATATAGGCATAGCCAAGAACTTTCTGAAAAGGACTCTAATAGCATAAGAGATAACCCAAAGGAATGACAAATAGCAGGACATGAAGTTAAAAGGCTTCTGTTCAGCAAAGGAAACCATTAGCAGGGTGAAAAGACAGAATCAGAATGGGAGAAAAGTCTTTGTTGAGCATATTTCAGATGGGGGATTAATATCTAGGACATATAAAGAATTGCAAAAACTAAGTACCAGTAGCAAAACAAAGAACCACCCCCAAACCAAAATCTGCCAATCAATTAATGAACTAATCTGAACAGATAGTTCTCAAAAGAAGAGCTACAAATGGTCAGTAAATATTTTTAAAAGTATTCAACTTCTTAGCAATTAGGGAAATGAAAATCAAAACTATAGTAAGATTCCATTCTGGTCTAGTCAGTAGTCAGAATGGCTCCCAGCAAGAAAACAAATGACAACAAATGCTGGTTAGGATACAGACTTAAAAAAAAATAAAATAAAAAACACTTACTCATTGTTGGTGGGATTGTAAACTGGTGCAGTCATGGCAGAAATTAGTATGGAAATTTCCTGAAAACTAAAATTAGAATTACTATATGATCCAGCTATACTACTCCTGGGCATAGATCTGAAGGACTCTAAGTCTGACCACAGAGAGAGGACTGTACAGCCTGTGTATAGCTGTACTATTCACGGCAGCAAGAAGATGGAACAACCTAGATGTCCATCACAGATGAATGCATAATGAAAACGTGGTCTACTCAGCCACAAAGGAAAATGAAATCATGACATTTTCAAGAAAGTAGATGGATCTGGAAAATGATTATATTGTGAGGTGACCCAGATTCAGAAAGACAAATACCTCATGTTCTCTCTCATAAGCAGATCATAGATTTTGATTTATATATATATGGGTACATATTGTGCATACGAGAATAGTCATGAAACTAGGAAAGGGGAAGTTTAAAGGAATGGATGAGGATAATGGAACACATATAAAAGGAGACTGGAAATGGTCTTCTGAGAGTGGCAGGCTACAAGCTGGTGGTAGGAGAGCAATAGAGGACAGTGAAGGAGGACACGGCTAAAACAAAGCATATTTTTAAAATATCACACACCAAAGCCTATTATTTTGTATGCTAATTAAAATGCACAAATAAATTGATCTTGAATGAATACTGAGCCTTTTGTTATTTCCATTATCTGCTCCCTCACACCTGCCCTAGACTCTTGCCTCCTTTTCAGGAAGCAGCTGGCCTTGATGACCTTTTCTCTTGATGATGAATACGATCATTTTGGGCTTCTTGGCTATTCTGCTCCCCACTGGCATCCCCCAGCTCTGCTTATCCCTTCTCATCCTGAGGAATCTTTCCAGAGCCATTGCTTATATTGTCTGAATGACTCTCAACCAGTCCAATTGGAGGCCTTCTTAATTTGTTTTCAGATATTGCTTTATATGCTTCAAAGTGAATTGGATTCTCAATTCTTTCCCTGTACTAGCCAGTGAACTTGACTGTAGTCTGCTCCAGCGACTGGCTGAAGACACCCAGTAGCCTGGAGTGGGTAAAACGTGCTGTCCTTGCTGTTCCCAGGGCTCCTTCTGCCCCCACTTCACAGCTGTTGTTTCTGTTTTAATTTTACTGTTCCTTATGACAGATCTCATGCAATGTTCTTCTTCCCCAGGACTCCTGCTCTTTTTGTTCCTCTGAAGTACAATAGTATTTAAGTGTGCTTCTACTCATAGAGGTGTGATTTAGCTCAGCCTGGGAGTTAAGGTTTCCTTAGGATACCCAACCTGAATTGAACAGACAGCAAGCAATGTTACTGAAGATCCTGTTAATACCAGTTGTGGTGCAGCGTGAAGAGGGCAGACAGAACACTTCATGGCCCCTATTCTTGACTGACTTCTTATTTCATGAAAATGAGCATTTTCATCTAGGGGAAAAGAAAATCTCCAAGAACTCCGCAGTCACAGCCTTAATAAAGTATATTTAACAACGTGTAGTTTTGCATAACGTGTTATCATTATTCATAAGGGAAGAGATGCAACAAAAGCAGTGGTGAAAGGAAATGAATATTTTAAAAGATGCTTTCCTTAACTTACAAAGAAAAAACATGAATGTTAAAGCATTTTATTGTCTCTTCTTTTCATGTTAGCAATGATATTACCCCCTTTTATAACTGTGCTAATATGTCCTTTCAGTAGTAATTGACTGAGTCCCTACTATGTGTTAAAAATACCTTTAATTCTAAGCAAATATTGTCTTGAAAGAAGTAAGTGAATCAAAACATTTACACAGAGTCAAAGCTTCGCCCAGGTTGTCAAGTGGCCATCTGTGTGTTCAGCGTTGTGTTGCTTTCACATTTCTGTCCTACTCATTTTGGTATTCTCTGTTGCTAAAATGGGTATGGTAACAAGGCTTGTTGCCACAGGTGTGCAACTCTGGAGAGTTAAGGTGCTGGACAAATCAACAGCCACTAGAGCTACCCCAACCCAGAAGTTTGTAGGTCATTTGCTTTGTGAACCCAAAGAATGAATTTCACAGATCGAGACTGAATTTAGAAAGGGAATTTTATTATAGGACAACAAGTGGGAGCTTATGAGAAAGAAAGAAAGTAGAGTTCCTGTGTAGTGGGAGCAGGTCCCAGAAGACCGGGTTCCATTGAGTAGCTAGTCTAAGGGGATTGGTGCCGTTTATGACAGAAACTGGGCTGAGGCATGGGGAGATGAGGTAGTCAGTTTAGTTGGTCCGTCCACAAGGTGTCAGGTGCCTCTCAGTTTTGGGCATATCCTCAAGTATAGCAGTGGGGCTCACTGCAGTTTGGTAAAAGAGAAAGAAAGAGAACAAGAAACTAGACCCCTTTTGGCATTTCTGGCTGTGGCCAGGGCAAAACCACGGAGATTGCAAGGCAGAGCCAAGAATCTAGGTCCCTGTCTCCAAACTGCTTCACCAGTTTCTATTTCCTGTTCACATCACTGCAACATTCTTTCTTTTTCTGTTCCTGACCACAGTACATGAGGACCCCTTGGTGTCAGAACCTCCTTCTGTGATGCTGGATAGAGTAGAGGTTCAGCATTCTCTCCTCAAATATCAGGGGAGAACCTTCACTATCAGATGGTAGTCAAGAGCTCTTAACAGCGGCTTGGGCCAGCTTTGGAAACACTAGCAGCATCCTGAAATCGGGAGCTGAGCTTTGTGTTGCAAAGTGCTGAGCATTGAGAAAAAACTTAGGCTCACTCCTCCTCTGAAGAGCTCAGAAAACCACAGGGAGGTTTCCCCTGCCTTTGATTTGTTGGAAACCAAATCCGAAGAGATTTTATGGCCCTTTAGTACTTATAGTCCTTTCATTTTATCCCTGTTTTATAGCTCTTCTTGCTGAGACCATAATGCACAGGGAAGATCTGCCAAGACACCTGAACTCATCCATCCATTTGAGTCTGTTGACAGGAGTCCATTCAGTTGTCAGCTGCCACTTCTGAACTACAGAGAGCCTATGCCTTCTGAATATCAGACAGCAGCAGGTGATGTGAAGAGACCTTAGAGTAAGAAAGACCTTGACCCAAATCTATAGAGCCTTTATTGCCTCTAATTACATCATTTTAATATGGTTCCATTGCCTCCTGCAAAATGAAGAGATAACACTCACCTTACAGATTGCTAGAGGGAACGAGAAAGCTGCACATAATCTGTGTTGCATACTTGACAGCCAGATAGTTCTGTGTTGGATTCTGTAAAATAAAGTTCATACTGGTACACACTCCACAGGGTTGTTAAATGAGTTATCGAATGTGAAATGCTTAGAATAACACCTGGCACATAATAAAGCCCTATAAATATTATCTTTCTTGTGAATAACGGTTTCTAACACAGCATCTGCCATATAGTGATAGTGTACACTATCCTCTCCTCCTTCTCTATTTTGGGTAAGGACTTTTACGTTAGGTAGATCTTCTTGTTTTTAAAATGATGTGGTGCCCATCACGTTGCAGATCTCTTTTTGTGCCTAGAATGTGCTGACTGATTTCAAAAGATAAATTCCAGTTTGAATACTTGCTTCTCACTGATCGCAGCCCACCCAAGTCAGAGACTTCATCAACTTGATATTACTCAAGCATCTTGCTTTGCTTTGAGTTAGTAGTTGTGGGATTTGCTATTTCAGGGCTGTTCACAGAAGATTGAGCTATAATGATGATTGCCTTTATTGTCATGGCAAGAGGGTACCAAATGTCTAAAACAGCTCCTTATGCTCTTTCACAGTAGTGAATATTGTCTTCATCAGTGCCATAATTTGAGGTTAATTATAAAAATATGTAACCTGCAGTAGAATGGGGAGTTAGGACTTGTAAATATGTGAGCAAACTGACCTAGCTTCCAGAGAACAAACCACAATGGAGCTAGATATTAATAGGTAGGAGAAGTCTATTATTGTCTGGAAAGGGAAGACTTATACTAAATCTCTGGAAAGACTGGGCATAAGGATTTAAAAGGCCTTATGACAGTGAGGAATATCCAATATGAGCAAGATAATGTCACCCAAGCCAACTTTTGAAAACCTCATTATGCTTCTGTGTCATCCCAACTGTAAATTATGAAGCTCATAGAGTGACCTCATCAGTTGAGACTGTGATGTGCCTTCCAAATTTTCATTTTGTTTCATTGCACAGTAGACCTGGAGCTTACAGGTGCTGTGCTATGTATCTCAAATCTGCATGATCATAGAAATGTTGGTATCTATGCTGATGAGTTTATGTCTTGAGGATTTTGGTAAGGATTGAGGGTTGAAAGAATGAAGGAACTGAAAATTTTTTGGAGTCCTTGAACAGGAATAGTTGGCTGAAGTTAGCATAGGATTTATGCTCAATAGCAAGAATATGGAAGGTATTTGATTCAGGACTAAAGATTGACTGAATAGAAACACAACATTATTGACTGAACTATGAATCCTATACCCCAAAATTAAATATTAATCCACTAGCCCTCAGTGTGCTTGACTGTGTTTGGAAATGGAATCTATAAGAAAGTCAGTATGATTATCCCACTTCGGGGGGTCTAATCAGATAGAACTGATACCAGAAGAGGAAGGGAGGCCAGGATTATCTTCACATTTTGTGAGAGCTGTCAGTGGGTAGCCACCTGCAAGTGAGGGAGAGACCACTTGTTAGAAACGGAATTGGCCAGTGCCTCAATTTTGAACTCTCCAGCCTCCATACTCATTGGAAGCTAATTTCTGCTCATTAATTCACCCACTCATTAGTGTTTTGTTATTGCAGTCTGAGAAGATAAAGACATATAAGATCAAGATGGAGTCCTTTACATAAAGAGGTCATTTCTTTAAATATGAGAGCATGAACAGTTAAGGAGTATAGAGAAGTTTGAGTTGCTAATGGATTCTAGTGTTGACTAATGACTAATCTGAGTGCCTCAGTGACTGGAATTCAGGACAATATAGAGGTCAGAGTTTGCTGAACCATCAGCTTATAAATGTTGACACTGCTGAGAATGACAAAAAATGAAAACTTCACCACTCAGAACCCAAAGATATCTTCTGATATTTTCATCATGTATTTCATTAGTTCTAATAAATATATGCCACATTAAAAAAGGATAAGAACAGAGTCAACAATATTGACTGTTATTTAATTTTTTGATTCTATGTGGTTGATTATTTAGGTGTATGTTATAGCCACATGCAAATGTGTTTCCATCAAATGAGGTTGGAACCCAAGGGAAATAAAAGGTGGGTATTATTTAGATGGCCACCATGTAGGCCTATCTAATGTCCTAGTAATCTACTATACGGTGGTTTAAATGAAAATGTTCCCCATATGTTCATATATTTGAATGTTTGGTCCCCAGTTGGTGGAACTATTTGGGAAGGATTAGAAGGTATTGCCTTGATGGAAGAGGAGTGTCATTGGGGGTCAGGCTTTGAGGTTTTCATGAGCATATGCCATTCCTAATTAGTCTCTCTCTCTCTCTCTCTCTCTCTCTCTCTCTCTCTCTCTTCCTGCCTTTGTGGATCAGATGAACTCTCAGCTATTGTTCAAGTGCCATGCTTGCTTGCCTGCTGCCATGCTACTTGACATGATAGCTATAGATGCTAACCCTCTGAAACTATAAGCCCCCTGTAAACATTTTCTTCTACAGATTGCCTTGATTATGGATTCTCTTCATAGCAATGGAAAAATAACCAAGACATACTATGAACTAGAGATCCTGGGATTCCTACAAAAGCTGTTAACTCATATATTATAATATTTAAGGATTAAAGATAATGAATAGTATGTCCTTTGTCTCCCAAGTGGCCTTTATCTTTTCATCACAATTCAACCACCAATTTTAACCACTCATAAAGTATGTGTGTGTGTAGTAGTGCGTTCATATTTATTAAAAGTCTGTGAATGCAGGTTGTAAGAAGTTATATCAAAATATTCATTGAGAGGGTGGATATGATGGACTTTAATACTATTTTTATGCATTTCCATAATTGAAATTCATGCTTTTTTGATTAAAAGATCAAATAACAGCATTAGACATGGTATGTAATAATTAGGCAAATAAAACAGCACTTGTACTTCTATCTAGATTCATTACATTTTGCCAAGGACACCATAAAAATTATGACATTGTTCAAAGAAGAGGAAGTGGAACTTACCAACACCAGCTGCTAGATTCATAACTGGTCTTTAAGGACAAAGTTGCTGTGGTAGAGGTGTGGCCTTGTTAGAGTAATGTGGCCTTGTTGGAGGAAGTATGTCACTGTGAAGGTGAGCTTTGAGGTCTCATACATGCTCAAGTCACACCCAGTTTATGTCCTGTTACCTGCAGATCCAAATGTAGAACTCTCAGCTCCTTCTCCACCACCATGTCTGCCTGTGTACTGCCATGCTTCCTGCCATGATGATAAGAGACAACCTCTGAACTGTAGGGCAGCCCCAATTAAGTGTTTTCCTTTATAAGAGTTGCCATGGGACTGATCCAGACATCCCTCCAAGAATGTGGATGTCAGTGGGGAGGCCTTGACAATTTGTGGGACCTCTGGTAGTAGATGAGTATTTATCCATGGCATATGAATGGACTTTGGGAGCTCATTCAATGCAGGGGATGTTCTCTCAGCCTGGTCACATGGGGGAGGGCCTAGGCCCTGCCCTGGATGAGATGACAGACTTTGGCAATCCTCCACAGAGGGCCTCACTCTCCCTGGGTAGCAGAGGGGGATAGGGTGAAGGGTTGGTAGGGGGAGGAGGGGAAGGAGAGGGAACTGGGGTTGACACGTGAAACAGGCTTGTTTCTAATTTAAATAAAAATAAATTTAAAAAAAAGAGTTGCCATGGGATGGTGTCTCTTTACAGCAATAGAAACCCTAAGACAGTTGCTTATGGGAAAAATACCAATAAGCTTATTGTCACTTGGGATACTGTGCCTAACTTTGAAACAAATGTTTGAGAATGACATGCCCATGCAAGGGAGTGAACTATCTGAGCTAGGCACAGCAGCTAGTCACCAACTCATGTATGCTAAATTGGGCAATTAGTAATGCATCTGATTGGTGTTATTTAGCAGTGAGTTCAGTTGTACCCCTCCCATCATCCCCATAGATGGAAGTCTTGATCCATGTTGCTTATAACCAAAGAAAAATTAATTTATTAGTATGAATCCTGATCCAATGTGGCTAGAAGAGATGAGACTAAAAGATTCAGATACATGAAAGGAAACACCCAGTGATGGAGATGACAGAGATGGAAGTACCACAATACTCAGGAACCCCCGGGGCCAGGATGTCCTTGAAGGAGTCTCCCCCCTTCAGGTTCCAGAGTCGTATGGTCCAGTACACCTGACTTTTCCCTCAGGAGTTGAAAGACAAATTCCTCTTTTTGGGATCCCCCTAGTTTGTGGTATCTTGTCACAACAACCTTACTACTTTCAAATACCATTGAATTACAATTGCTTGTATAATGCTCCATTCATTTAATAAAATATTGTTTCAGTTTTACTTTTGAAGCTTGAAAAGGCATTCATGTGTAATGGGTTTCTGCTGCAGGGGTTATCATTGTTGAATCAAGTTTCTGAGTAGGTTTAAGTATTCACAATCCAACTGTGGACACAATCCTTAGGCATCAATGAGTGAAGAGTGGAAGAGAAATTCCTTCATTAAATTAAACTTCCTATATCAAAATTATATTCCCAGACTATATTAGTGGAAAATGTTGGACTAATAGCCAAAGGAGATTAAAATGGGCCAGTGAAGCCTCTTCAGCTATAGGTGAGGGAGTGTTTAATGACTAGCGAGTGTCTTAGGAAGCAAAAGCTTTCCACTTGCCACTGTTCCCAAGATGTCAAGCAGGCTCTACCTTCAGCATGGTCCTTTTTTTTTTTTTTTTTTTGCTGCTAGAAGCATTGTGTGGAGTAGGATTCAATAGGTGGTTTTAGAGTTGCAAAGAAAAAAACTGTGGGGATTGGTTAATGTCAGTCATGAATGTATGTGGGAGGAATGGTGATAATAGAATTATAAATTGTCTGAGCCCTTCTCTGAGTTACTTTAATGAATGAATGATCGATCACTGTCTCAAAAACTTCAACATGTGTTAAAGTTCCCGTCAGTGTTGGGAACCATTCAAGCCTAGATCAGCTTTGTAATATAGTATGAGAAGTAGTTAAACATTCTTTTAAGTGTTCCATATGACATAAAAATGTAAATATCACTACTTAAGACCAAGTTGGTATCTGTGTTTATTTAGATTTGGCTCAAATATTTTTCATGAAAGGTAATATAGTAAGTCAATAATCTCAGCACTAGCTCTTTTAATATCTATTCTTTTTTAAATAGTAGCGAGTTTGAAAAGCCTGTGACATTATGTCTGATGTTGTTAATCATGATGATGTGAAACTTGATTTATTTGTCTGGTGGCTGTGGTTTGTTCACCATCATGTACTTGATGGCAGTATGCCCATGTTTTGGTTATGACACTGAGCAGAGAGAAATCTAATGATCTCTTGACTGGGGCCTTGCAAATCAAAGCCCATAAAAAATTGCAATGAGACTGGATCCCTACAAGACAGACCTGCAGGGGTTAGCAAGGAGGTATAAGCCTCACTTTCTTCTTTCTTGGGTCTTGTTCAGACATCTGGGCCAAAGCTCTCAACTTATGCTGCAGGCTTGGGGCCCTTCCCAACTCCTCTTTACTTCATGGTTCTTTTTTTTTTTAAATGGGTCTGGTTTGAAAGTAGCTTTATTGGCAGGATCAAAATAACTATTTGGAAATTAAACACTTTCAGCTGAGGAGTCAGATATTTATAACAGATGTAGAAAAACCAGTTAGCTAATCCACAGAGACCAAAAGAGGTGTGTCATTTGGAGTGAATGAAGACGTCTCTAATTCTAAGTGGCTATTCCCAGCAGTGCAGGAAGCCCTCGGAGACATTTTGTGAAGGTTCTGGTAGGTTTTATTTCTGTTGAAAGATATAAGCCCTTCTCTACAGACTTGTCTTCATGGAAGGATTATAGTTTCTGCTCCATTGATGTGTGACTTGGCATTGTGACTTGTTTTTGCCAATGGTATGTGAGTGGAAGTGACATGTGACATTTCTGAGAGCAGACGCTAAGGGCTGTCACTGGCTGTGCCACCTCTTGTTTTCCTGGCTTTGAGATTGACATGTCTTAATAGTGGCTTTTTCTTCAGACTTTATTCCCAAAGAAAGAGGGCAGGAAGTGGCGTTGCAACCAGCACACAATGTGAGGAATTGGGGGATTGATATTTGTTGTAGTAGGCTGTTGAAATCTGGGGCTTGTCTGCAGCATCAACTAGCATAAACTGACTAGAATTTCATGTCAAAATGGTACCTGACAGCCAAGTTAGTTACGGACCATCTCGATTAGGAAAATTTCAGAAACCTGGGGGCTCTAATTGGTGGGTCTATGTGTGAATACCCTAGACAGGAATCTGAAGGCAGGTGTGAAACTAGAAAAGTAACTAATGATAGCGAAGGACAAGTAGACATACTTTCCAATATTATTAATAAATGATCAGTGCTGGGGTAGGGGAGGGAGAGAACAAGAGAACTAGAGGTGAGCACGAGATGGCGAAAAAAACTTGGTCCCAAAGAGGTTAGAGTTGAAGAAACCATATAATTGTGTGATAAGTAGAATGACAGCTCTACCTGGAGGGTGAAGGGCATCCATTAATGAAGACTATAAATGTGAAGACGGCTAAGGAAGAATTCCATAGGAAGGGAGATGAAATAGGATCTGATCTGCAGTCACAGAGGCCAAGGCAAACACCTAGCCAGTGCAAAGCAAATACCAGATAGCAGCTCACACTCCAAAAAATTTAAGATAGCAAGTTCAGAACAGAACTAGGTATGACCACATGAAGAGAAGCACTGGAAGGAGTCAGCTTCTCCTTTCAAGAAGGCTGCTTGGGGTCTGTGATGAGTGAAGGACTGCAGGCAGAGTTTCAGGGTTCTCTCCACATAGGTCTTAAGATAGGACAGCCATGTTCTAATGCTGTATGCAGTCCTGTGGTTATCTTTATTATAAAAAAAGGAACAGCTATAATGAATGAAACTAGGGTAGATAATGTTTTCCTAATTTTAGATATAGCCCCCAAAGCTATGGGAATTCTAAACACATTCTGTGAAGTGGCTGGTATCAAAAGTTGCTTTTATTTCTAATCTGTAGATATCTACCCTAAACAATGTGTCCTGGTTCTTTGCAATGCATCTTTCTTTACATTTTATCATCGGTGGGTCCCAATGAATCATCTAGGATATGTTGGGATTGTCTCAAAGTTTTATATCAAGGGCCAAAGAGGAAAATGTGGCAGAGAGGATTAGTCTCAGTCTTCCTTCCCTACTTCATCTTGTTGTACACACTTTCTGGTTTTTGAGTTAGGCATGTAGCAAAGCAAAACAAAATGCAGTGAAAATCTGAAGTTGAAATGATTTGAAAAAATAAGATTCAAAACTGTGTTGGCTGTTGTTGGAAGTAGTAAACAGTGTGTCATCTTTCATTTTGTTTTCTAACGATTCCAGAAATATAATTTTCAATGTTTTCATAAGCGGCTACTTTGAATTTTTCCCTGGAAACACCGAAAAAGGAGGAGTTTGAAATAAACTAGTCTTGTCTTTCACTTTGATGAACCTCTATTTTGTTTACTTAGCAAGTTTATTTATGGTTTGCACCACTTGCCAGTGTGACTCAGAAAATCTTCCTTGCATATCCTTCTCATCCCTTCCTTGTCAGCTGTCTCAAATGCTCGTTCCTATTCCTCTTCTCTGGAGTGACTTCAGAAGCTATGTGTACAATATGCTGGCGCCTATAGAACCTGTTTTCTATGCAGCTTTGTGTGGTACCACATCCACCCCTGTCTTAGGATGATAAGATACCATCACCAGAAGCAACTTGCCAAAGAAAGGGTTTACTCTTTTTGTACTTCCACATCACTGTTCATAAGGAAAGGCAGTCAGAGCAGGAATGCAACCAAGGCTGGAGATGATGGAGAGACCCTGGATGAGTGCTTCTTATTTGCTTGATCCCTATGACTTGCTTAGCCTGATATCGTCTAAAGCCTAGAATCACCTACCCAGGAGTGGCCCCACTCACACTTTTCTGAGCCCTTCCCCATCAATCACTAATTAAGAAAATGCCCTGTAGTCTTGGCTGCAGCCTGATCTTACGCAGGCATTTTCTCAGTTGAGGTTCTCTCCTTTTGTATGACTCTAGCTTGTGTCAAGTTGACATAAAAATTAGCTAGCACAAATATCTTTCCTACCTTAAAACATGGAGAAAATCTTTCCCTGGTCTGTCCTATTTCACAATTTCCAATCAGAAGTACTAGAAGCATTCTTATTCGTAGAATTTGAGGCAGTTGTAAATTGTGAGTATGCATGCTGAATCAAATCAGAACCTGAGGAAAGGGCCCTCCAGATCACACCATGAGCAAGACCCCAAGACCACTTTCTACCTCATGTGGACAGCTCATGTCAGTGCCTAGAAGATGTACTTGGGGTCCACTGTGTCATCCTGTTCCTCTGCCCAATGTGCCATATTGATTGAATTTTCTTTCTCTACTTTTTACCATCAGCGCTCTCTACCTACAGTGTGTGTGAGCCTGTGCTTTTGTTCTGACATCACTGTAATGACGATTAAGTTTCATTTTGAAGTTTTGAAGGGAACAAACTCCATTCAAATCTTAGTGGGAATTTACATGGTGAGCTCAAATGGTGTGAGGAAATGTAGCCTGAGAGCATGGCTTTGGAGCTGGGGATTGTCAAGAAACTCTTTGAAAAGTAAACCGAGGGCTTCTCTTTGAGAGAGCATCACCCACACTGGTCATAGAGGCCTTCCCAAGCATCAGGCTGTGCATCCCACCTGCCAGCAGTCCCAGTCTTCATTTGACACTGAATTCAATTGTCCTGAATTCCCCTCTTTCCCCATAGACAGCTACCTTAGCTGAGGTTTTATTGCTGTAAGAGGCACCAAGACAACTCTGATAAAGGAACACATTCAATTAGGGCTGGCTTCCAGTTTCAGAGCTTTAGTCCATTATCTCCATGGTGGGAAGCATGGTGGCATGCAAGCAGATATGGTATTGGAGAAGGAGCTGAGAGTTCTACACCCAAATCAGCAGGCAGCAGGAAGAGAATTGTCACACTGTGCCTGGCTTGAGCATATGTGACCTCAAAGCCCACCTCTAGTGACACACTTCCTCCAAAAAAGCCACACCTACTCCAACAAGCATATGCCTTCTAATGACAGTCCCTATGACCCTATAGCGCCCCTTTCCTCAAATTCTGACAAAAGCATCACCTGATTGATTCTGAGAGGAGCAGGGCCTATTCTAAACTTGCCTGTCCTCTTCTATCCTCTCTCTCCATCCAAAAACACACAGCATTGGTCCTGCAGCACCCAGTCTTGGAAGCCTACTATCATTAAGAGGGTAGATTCAATTGACAACTTGTAGAGAGAAGATTTGAAAGGTGACGACTCCTAACTCCTTTCATCCGAAGTTTTGTGTATAGAGCAGTGTGTGACCTATGAATACTGAGTTAAGCCACAGATTTAAAATGTTCAGGAATCTAAAGATTCCATGGATAACAGTCCCTCCCATGTACATAGGACATGGGGCTTATTATTTAGTCCTGTTCTTTGATTCCAATACCTGAGGCCCATTCTAGCATCCTGAGTTGGAGAAAATAACAGATATTTGATGATTTTAGACAAAAAATTGTTTTTCTATTTTTACTATCCTGTCCCCCACACTGTCTGTATACCTTTCCATTTAGTCAGAAATGTAAGTCTGCCATTTAATAAAGCCCTAATAACAACGCTTCTTGAAAGGACAAGGCCTAATAATCACTTCCCCCATTTAACATTCTGGTCATGTGACAGCAGAGGAGAATAAATCAGTTAAACAGCAAGATGCAGTGAGGCTAATTTTCATGTAAAAGGAGAATGATTGCTTTTTTTTTTTTTTTTTTTTTTAAGGAAGCCATTGTGTGTTTTAAAGCTGTTAAAACCCAAACATCATTGTCTATCAGTTTATGAATTATTAATAAAAAAGAAGAAGGAGAAGAAGAAGAAGAAGCAGCAGAAGAAAAAGAGGCTTTCTTTTTCTAAATATCTGCTAAGCTACCATGGCCTGAAGTGGCTCGTGCTGGATCCTGATTTCCATAGTCCCAGTTGGAAGTTAATGAAGACCGCTGAGCCACCTTTCAACATGCAGATAAACCTTCATGTATTTAAAAGCAGGGAATCTGGGCTTGTTCCTGGCAAATTATTCATCTCAGATCTGAAGTTTCTGACATCGCCTGCGTCAGATAAACTGTCACCCAAATTGCAAACTAATTAGTGATTCAAACATTTCCGAGCTGATTGATGACAGAATAATTTACGCTTGTTTCTCAGTTTCCAGCTGGCACAGGCTGCTGACTGGAGCCCTAATTAACGCGAGTACATCAGTCATGCTCTGCCAAGGCAGCACATACAATTAAAAGGCAGTTTAAACGGGATCTCACATGATGCAAATGTGAGGAAACAGCGCTTTAGGAAGAAATGACAACAAAACCTCACAAACCAAAACAGAATGGGGGGTTAGCTCTTTTTTTTTTTTTTTAAATGGAGAAGTAAATTGTCCTCTGCATTGAGCAGTTAACAAAAAGAAGAAAAAAAAATAAGCAAGAGAAGCCAGACTGGGCATAATAAATGTTTTTGTATTTAAGGCGTTTTATTGAGATGAGTGTTTACTGCTCTTTTTAGCACAAACAGTTTGGATCACTCTACCTCCTCCCTGCAGTGTTTTGATGGGAGGGTTTCTGGGTAGACCTCCTGGATTGGTCTTAGGCTCCTGTATCCCTGGCACTTCTGCACTCCAGCAAGAGGGAGTGCTTTCCTGTGTGTGGCCCTATCCCCTGCCCCTCTCCTTCAGCTCTTTGGTTTGGCCCATTTCTTTAAGATTGCCTTGGATTATTTCTGTTATTCCCGTTTGCAAGCTTTGGGGTAGATTTCATTTTAGAGTGGTTTTGAGCACAGAGTATAAATTTTCCCAGCCCCTACCCTTCCCCCTCTTGAATTCTCCAATATTTGGTCTTCTATAGAATGCCTTAGAGATTCAGTCATCAAGGGTGGGACTTTTTCGAAAAAAATTTTTTTTAGATTGCCTTCTTTCCCTTAGTAACTTACTGAGTGTCATCGTGCCTTCTCATGAAAGTTCATTGCTTCTTAGTATTGAATCTAGATACCCTGCTGTTGTCATCTACTGAAAACCAGTTTGGCAGTTTTGCAAATATCTGAGTGTAGGTTTTGGTCTAGACCAAAGTTTTAGCTTCAGGAAATTTCAAGGAGAGTAAATACTGAATCATTCATTCATTAAAAAAAATATATTGTTTATTTTTAAGATTTACATTTATGTATATGGCTGTTTGTCTGTGTGCATATATGTGTACCCTTGAGTGCCTGATGCCTCTAGAGGAGGGTATCAGGTACTCTGGAACTGGAGTTATAGGCAGTTAGTTGTGAGTGGCCAAGTGGGTTCGGGAACAAAACTTGGGCCCTCTGTAAGCAGCAAGTGCTCTTAATCATTGAGTCTTCTCTCTATTCATTAACAGCCAAATGCTTTGCCCACCCTCTGAGACTGCAGGCTTCTGAGGACAACACTCATTTCCTGTGGAGCACAGTATACTATGTCACACTACCTTATGAACTCTAGCTTCAAGGCTTTCTCCTCATCCCTCCTATTTCTTGGTTGCTCCATTCTACCCAGTATCTCCAAGTCACTATTCTCATTCTCATACAGCAATAGCCACCACACCTCACCCTGTGGCTACAATGATTGGGTTCTGGTTTTTGTTAAGGGAACAAACTTACAAGTTAACAATGTTGTCCATGTCCACAGAGTCAAAACGAGGTAGGCCTCTCAAGGACAGGAGAGATTGCTTCTCCAAGCCAACCATTCCAAAAGTAGACTTTAATTTTTCACATAGAGCTTGCCTCAATGCAGACTACTGTGGTCCAGTAGAAAGCCAAACTCTGTGAGCCTATACAGTCTAGAATTATAGGCAGACATCGAGTGTGTGTTAATACCAGTGACTAAGTGATTTTGACTGAATGGGCAGTGAGAAGAGAAAAGTGTAGCTGAAGGCAAAATAGAGAAGGGAGATAAACCTGCTTTCACCTACATGACATGGGGAAGTGACTCTGCTGTAGAAATTTACCTGGAAGCATATAGACTTAGGCAGGGGCATAAATGGGCTATAGAGTCATTGTCTCTGTTGCTTCTATCCATTTTCAAACCCAATGGAAGGAAAATAGTGTGAGGAGAAAGGGGATGAATGCTTAATTGTAGGGCAATACCTTAATATGTGGAAGTTGTAACTTGTAGAACCAGTAATTTCCTGGTGAGTAAAGAGCAAAACACCTATTTGAGGCCCACAGGTCACTTCTCTTTCAGCAGAAATCTTAAAGTGGCAATATAAGTCATTAGAAGCCGATTCTTTAGAGATCTCAGCCCTGAATGGGTCCTCTGAGTGGCACATGCTGCACTCTGCCTCTCTCTTGTAGTGTGCAGACAGCAGAGAACCTAACGCAGAGGCAAAAGAGAGGGACACATCACTTTATTTGTGTTACATACTATGACGTAATATGTACACTATTAGTGCATGTGTGTAATAATGCACACACATACACATGCACATATGAGATTATAGCTAAGATGTCTTGTGTTGTCTATTCCTTATCCTTTCCTTCTGAGAGGTAATTATAATCCAAAGATAGTCTGATTTTTTTCAACCTTTAGTTTTACTTTAAATTCAGATTTTTATAATTTTACTTTATTAATGTGCTTATAAAGTAGGATTCTGACTGTTTTAAAAGGCATGTCAATGATGAGACTGTATTCTGTTTGCAATTGCATTATCATTATTTTATTTTGCATTTAGCACACAATGTCTCACTTTGTACCTTTCATTGGCCTGGAACTCACTACTTAGATCAGTCAGTCCTGGAATTCACTCTGTTGACCACACTGGCCTAGAACTCACAAAGATATACCTGTTTCTGCCTTTATAGCATGCATGTGGAGATCAAAGAACAGATTGTGGGAGCTAGTCCTCACCTTCCACCATGTGGGTCCCAAAGATTTAACTCAGGTCCTCAGTCTTGGCAGCAAGCACCTTTACCACTAAAAGCCATTTAGTTGTCCCCACAGGTGCTTTTAAATTCATCATCATGTTTTTTAGGTTTCTCTATATAGACATGGATAATTCATTTAACTGTTATGAATGTTTACCAATACGAACTGTCCTCTCTTCTATGATCTAGACTCCTGCTGTTGATAGCTGTCTCCATTCTTCTCTATGAATGGGTGATCTTTGATCTGTCTCTTTAAGCTCTTACACACCTGGATAGGGAAGTGCTGAGCTGTGAGATATGCACTGCCTCAAGCTGACCAGGAGCTGCCAAATGGTTTCCTAACTGCTCGAAATGTGTTCCTACTTTTTTTTTTTTTTAACCATTTGAAACTTTAATGTCTTAAAGTTTTACCCATCTTTAGAGGTTGAGTGAATCTCTTGTGTTAAGTTTCTTTTCCTGGTTAATAGTGATGTAGTGTGGATTACAGATTTCTCACCATGGCCCCATGCCAGCCATAAGTTGAGCATGAGTTTTCTTTAAAGAGTTAAGACATGACTAATTTGTAGCCAAACTCATGAAATATTTTCTTTAAATCTGAGAATTGTTTCTTTGAGTCATTCTACGAGTGATTTCTATAAGTGGTTCTACTACACATAAAATTTGCTCCACAGTGGCACTCTAAAACCTTTTTGGAATGTCTATTTTGGAATTTCATTAAAACTCAACAGATCAATTAATGAACGAAATGAGTTTTATTGCTTTAGAACAAGTGTCAACAAATTTGTTTATAAAGGATCACATAGTCATTAATTAAAATTTTAAGGCCAAATTTTAACTACTGATCTCTGTTAGTAACAGTAGGCAGCATGTAACAGTTGAGTAGGCTGTGTTCCAGTAAGAGTTATCTCAACAAAGCAATCTGTGAGCTAGATTTGCATTGTAATTACTGATTTAGAGCCTTCGTTCAGGCTACAGCATCATGCTTCAATAAAGTATCAGAGCAAGGTAAGTCATTAAGAAAATGAGGATGTTTTAGTTTATGGTTTTATCTATGAGCAGGCAGTCACACATGGTGAGCTCCTGGTGAGTATCCACTTCTGCTATGATAGCTAGTAGATAGAGAAGCAGAGAAAGGAGTAAGCATGAGATGAAAGGAAGTACCTATCTGTTGACAGAATCTATCTTTATGGTAACTAATCCAGTCTTGCAAGACCCAGGCACTCCCACTACTGTGGGGCATTAACTACAGAAGACTGCTCAGACATTGTTTTAAATCAATAGAAAGTCTTTATCAGACAGCCCGGAGACCATACTGAGTGTTTAGGATCCCAGGGTAGCACCAAGCCTTCCTCGGGGTGAGCTTAAACTTTCTTTTTCTTTTTCTTTTTCTTTTTTTGGTTATTCGAGACAGGGTTTCTTTGTGTAACTTTGGATTGTTGGTGGCACAAATCTTTAATCCCAGCACTTGGGAGGCAGAGGCAGGCAGATCTCTGTGAGTTGGAAGCCAGCCTGCTCTACAGAGTGAGCTTAAATTCTAATCACAGAAAACACATCCTGGGTTGACTTCAGTTAACATGAACAGCTAGCCAGAAGCAGAACTATAGAAGCCAAAAAAGCAACACTAATATATTTAGAGACTTTCCCAGAACTATAGGCTTCAATGGATTAGGTCTTTGTTTTCATTTTGGCAGGTGGTCCTGCTACATGCTGAGTTTTAGGCCTGAATGGTATTTTTATCATGGAGTCAGTTGAGCTAAGGTTTGGGGGCCTACTAAATTCTGGGGCTTCGTTACACTCGAGACAGGCAAAGAAGAATATTCAGAATAAAGTGAGATTGGATACAAAGTGATAATAAAACAACTCTTAACCTTGGATCCACAGCATGTTACTTTACAACAAAATCATTTTGAAATCTCATTCACTGATTTTCAAGCTTTCACAAGTGTATCTGTTGTATAATGTGTACATTCCCCCTCATTCTCACCATACTCCTGAAGGCGTGGGTGTAATGATTTCACTAGACCCAAGATAAATGATAAATGGGTGTTTATCATTGGGGAACACTTACACAGAAAAATATAAAGAACTGTGGGAGCACTTCTCTGCCCTTCCTATTGGATGGGATGACCCAAGAGAAAAGACCATGCAAAAAGAAGCCGCACCTCAAGCTTCCCTCTTTCCACTTCCATCAGCCTGAAGCCACGCCCAGAGGGGTGTGGTCATCATTATAGGTTCACCCGCAACACTGCTAATTCTTTTAGTGCCCTTCTTTTTGTTGTCTCCCTTATTCTAGAGAGTTTTGTTTTTTACTTTCATGACTCCCCGTCTCTCTCTCTCTCTCTCTCTCTCTCTCTCTCTTCTCTCTCTCTCTCTCTCTGTCTCTCTGTCTGTCTCTCTCTCTCTCTCTCTCTCTCTCTCTCTCTCTCTCTGTGTGTGTGTGTGTGTGTGTGTGTGTGTAGAGGAAGCTTTATTTGTCTTGTTGCTGTCACAAAAAAGCCGGACAAAAACAATTTAAGGAAGAGAAAGTTTATTCTGGTTGGCAGGGAAGCCATGGAGTCAGGAGCTTGGGGCACTAGGTGGTCACATTTCAAATACAGTTAAGAGCAATGCCTGCTTATATGTATCTGGTTCTCTCTCTCTCTCTCTCTCTCTCTCTCTCTCTCTCTCTCTCTCTCTCTCTCTCTTTCTCTCTCTTTCTCTCTCTTTATTGAGTCTGGGACCCAACCCCATGGAATGGTGCCACCCACTTTAAGGGAGGCTCTTCCTACCTAAATTAACCTAACCTGGATAATCCCCCATACCATACTAGATTTGTTTCCATGGTGGCTCTAAATCCTGTCAAGTTGGCAATCAATGTGAATCATCAGAAGTCTACTATGGGTCAACTTGACACTCTAAGATCACTTCAAAGCCACTACCTTTCACCCTGTATACCCAGGCTCAGGGCCATCTCATAATGCAGGCCTCCTGTCCAAATTCCACAGTGTCTGAAGTCTTTAACATTTCCAGCCCTGTTCAAACATTAAGTGCAAAGCCTCTTCTGAGTGAGATTGTGGCAGTCTCTGAACTGTGAGCTCTTCTAGCACCAGAAAACAAGTGGCAACTGTGTAACAAAAAATGACACAGAGTGTATTTTCCTATCCCCGAAGGGAAAACTGCGAGCATAGCAAAGAGTGATTGGACCAAAGCAAGACCAAAACCCAGGAGAGAAAATACCACATTCTATATCCCTATGACCAGAACTGTGCACCCCAAGTACATATACAGTTATCCAAACAGATAGAAAAGTCTAATATTAATGGTTGCTGATAATAAATTACAAGAAATTTATTACAAAACAGTTATTAATGATACATTTATTTTACTATTATTCAAACACAAATTTGCACACAAATAAGATCGAGATGCTTGCTTATTTTTATCTTGGATAAATTTTGGATATTGAAGGATATAGAACATCTTCAACATTTTCAGTTGATCAATACTTTGGTTTTAGTCCTATCAATGCTAAGAAAGCTACTTCAATACATGGTGCCCAATGACATTGGATGCTTGAGGGGATTTCAGAAATTGTTGAGAACTTTGTCTTTTTCTTAAATCAAAATTCATTTAATGTTTTTCTTGGTGTGTAAAACTCATCATCAGCTGAAACACAATTTTAAGAATAAAGCAATCTAACAATCCAATCAAAAAGAAAAGAAGAGAAAAGAAAAGAAAAGACTGATGGGCAATGGTAGGAAAATATTTGAAGTCTTCATTTTCTATATCATTACATTTCTATCAGAGCAGTCACTTTGTATACAGTTAAAACAACACAATTCAGAACATATAGTAGTGTTAAATCTGAGGCCTAGTGTTCCTGGCAATACTGATGTTTCATGGAGTGTGTGACGTCATGTACCATGCAACAGGCACTTGTGTTCAGAACCAAGGCTTCAATGAAGTCTCAAGATGCAACTCAGGTGAGGGGCTCTCAAAATGATTCAAATTTATTACACATTTTATTTTGGATTAATTTTTGTTTGTTGCATGTTCAGGAGCCTATTATTCTTAACAAGTGTTTTGTGTTTCCCAGCTTCAGTTATATCGTCTGCACAGGAATGGGAGGTTCTGGGATATTTGATCACACTGTGTGAAAGGAACCTTCTGATTGGTATGATAAAGAGCTGAATAGCCAATAGCTAGGCAGGAGAGAATAGGCTGGACTTCCAGGGAGAGAAAAGAATGGGAGAAGAATCCAAGTCGAGAGACACTAGCAAGATACTGAGGAAGTCGGAGGAAAGGTAACTAGCCATGTGGCAGTTTAATAGAAACAGGTTAATTTAAGGTATAAAAACTAGTTGGGAACAAACCTAAGCTAAAGGCAAACTTTCATAATTAATAATAAGTTTCCATGTCATTACTTGGGAGCTGACCATCCAAGAAAGTCCAACAAGAAAGACTGACTACATTGAGACTTGTCGTTTTAAAATCGGGCACTATATGACTACATCTGCAACTAATAGGTCAAAGATTTGAATCCTAAGTAAGCCTTAAGGTAGTTAGGGAGACTTCCTATTCCAACTAGGAAGAGGTTCTGGGATAGGAAAACTCCATGTCTGTAGTTAATGACACCACTGCAATTTGCAGAATATGGTTTATCTAGGTCAAAGATGCTGGAAAAATATAAGATGAACCAAGTATGAAATTAAATATTTAATATTGGCTTCTTGTAAAATTTAGAGACATGTTGAAGCTAATTTTAATAATATATTAAATGTGCATGTATGTTAATGCAAGTATTTGCAGTGAGATGTTCAATGTGTCGTGGCAATAATTTCAATGCTAACTGGTCACCCATGGCTATATATGTTGAATGGCTTGGTTCCAGGCAACCTCAATGCCCTAAGGTTGCCATGGACAGCACTTCCAGGATTCAGGGCCAGCCCTAGTAGGTGCACTAGTCATCTCCTCCTGCACTTGTGTTTTCTGGTGTAAGAAAATATGTCTACAAGCCTCTAGCATACTTCCCTCATTGTTTTATTTTTCAAGAATTACTTCTAGTATTTATCATCTATTCAAATCATACATGAGGTGAATGAGACTAAAATTGGCTCAGCCTGCATTCCCAGAATCACAGTCCTGCAGCTGGGAAGAAGGTGGATGACAGATACTTAGAATACAACAAAGGGCATTCTGCACACTCGATTTGAGAAGATGCTATTGGGATAATATCTGCCTCTGTGAGCCTTGACAGAAAGACAAAGACAAGGGTTGTGATTTTTAGCTTGTTTAAAAGGACAGGGAGGTTTAAAAGACCATCTGGGTAGTTTATAAAAAATACTGCAGCCTGGGAAGTGCTGACAGGAAGCATAGCTTCTAGTTTAATGTTGGATGTGGTCACATGAGATGAAGATGAGGTGATGGCTGCTGTTGGCCCTTACGGAAGAGGATTGAATATGTTTTCATTGCTCTAATCATGATGAAGTAGGCAGAATTCACAAAATGTGAGTCAATTTTTATCCCCCAGGTATTGCACTGAATAGTATAAAAATATTGTCATAACCTACATGAGATTAAAAGAATCCATTTTAATTAAAGCGTGCTTTTCTCAGCAATGTCTGTCATGTCCACTTCATGTTTGACCAGATTTATACTGACAAAAGCAGGCCTTGTTGCAATCATGACTGAGGCTTGTCTTACTTTTGTCAGAACACTTCCTATTTAAAATACTTTTTTTTTGAGACAGGGTTTCTCTGTGTAGCTTTGAAGCCTATCCTGGCACTCACTCTGTAGACCAGGCTGGCTTTGAACTCACAGAGATCTGCCTGCCTCTGCCTCCTGAGGGCTGGGACTAAAGGAGTGCGCCACCAAAGCCTGGCTTTTTTTTTTTTTTTTAAAGAAAGCCAGGAGAAAACACGGAATTGGAAGTTCCAGAAGGCAGTCCCTTCCCAGAATAAGTCTGCATGGGAAGGGGCTGACCTGGCTGATGGCTGAAGGCATTTGTTGTGTCATGAGGTTTGTCCTGGTAAAGAACATAACCCCTGAGTCAGGGACAACTGATGCCAGAGGTCTGCTCACAGGATCCAAACTCAGCTGCGGGTGCCAGCACACCCAGAGACAGCCAACGCCCTGGTAATAGTCCTGCCTCCATCCAGGAGAAGAGGACAGACATCAGAGTATTGGAACTGTTTGCATTTACCAGAAGGGAACGTTGGTCCCATATCCACCAGAGATTCCTGCTACAGCCACTGGAAGAAATGATGGGACGAAGACAATATAAAAAACACATTCAGCAATTCCTTCCTGCTCTGCAGGCCTGACCCTTACCGAGGTGAGTGATCCTCTGCTCTTGCCCAACTCCTGTCCAAAGCCCCATTCACCCTGATCTCTCTGGGCCTGCCCCTGCTTAGAGTGGACCCGCCCAGCCAGGGAGGAGCTCCCTGAGTCTGGAAATACCTCACTCTTCCTTCCCGTTCTGCAGGCCTGACCCCTACCTAGGTCTAACCCCTACTGAGTGAGGAGACTACCAGGAGAGGCAAGACCATCCAGAGCTGCGGACATTGAAGTCCTGGCCCACACACATCATCTGGTCACAAGAGGAAAAAGAGAGACCCCACCTGCACTCACTGGAAGAAGAGATAGGAAGAAGACAGAATAAGAACACACTCAACATCAGAAAGACCAAAATGACACCACCAGAATCTAGGGACTCCACACCAGCAAGATCTGAAAAGCCCAACACAGTATGAAGAAGCGATGGACCTCAAAAATTATCTTGGGAAGATGATAGAGACCTTTACAGAGAAAACAAGAAAATCCCTTAAAGAAATAGAAGAAAAAACAAGCAAAAAATTACATGAAATGGAGGAAAAGACAAACCAAAAAATTCAAGAAATAAACAAATTTCTTAAAGAATCTAAAGAAAGCCAAGAAAAACAACCAAACAACTGAAGGAAGCACTTGAAACAGTTCAAGGCATGAAAGCTGAAATAGACACGATAAAGAAAACACAGAACAAGGGGATGCTGGAAATAGAAAGGCTGGATAAACGATCAGGAACTAAAGATGTAAGTATAACCAATAGAATTCAAGAGATGGAAGAGAGAATCTCAATTATTGAAGACTCGCTAGAGGTTTTACATTCATCGACCAAAGAAAATCTTAAGTCCAACAAGTCCCTAACACAAAATATCCAGGAAATATGGGATATTGTGAAAAGACCAAACCTAAGAATAATAGCTATAGTGGGAAATTACCAATACGGAGTCAGGTAGAAATATAAGGGTATTTAATAGGGAAAAGCCTTACTTACAGCAATTCATTCAAGACTTTCACTATACTAACATTTTCTTCCTACAGGACCCCACATGACTATCATTGTCCCATTTCAGCAGGAAGTAACTCGGAGGATGCGATGCCCCCTTTCCCCATTGTTGTCACTTAGGATAGTGTATATACCTAGTTAGGAATAGCTTCCTACTGTTTATGGTTGGGATTGGAAGGAGGTATTCAGGCTTGGACACCTCCTTCAGATGACTTTAGGGTTTAGTTAAAATAGATAGGATGTGACATAAGCAGATTGTTGTATCTTCTTATATTTTACCTTTATGATTGTTCATTTTGGATACTTTAAACTGTTAAGTTTTAATCCTCTTTTAGACTAAAAGGGGAATTGTAGGGGAAGCTGTAGCCACGCCTACTTAGGGGCTGGCTACAGGTGTGCCTGACCACGCTTGTGAGGGCGTGGTCAGAGTGATGTAGTGTGACTGCGTTTGCGCTTTCGGTTTCTCTTTTCGGCTTGCAGACAGGCTGCTGCCTCACCGGCTGGCTAGGTCACTCTGTAAGGCTTTTCCCTATTAAATACCTTTATATTTCTACCTGACTCTGTATTGGTAATTTCCCACTATAAATAGGTATAGAAGAAGGTGAAGAAATCCAACTCAAAGGAGCAGAAAACATATTCAACAAAATCATAGAAGAAAACTTACCCAACCTATAGAAGGATATGCCAATGAAAGTACAAGAAGTTTACAGAACACCAAACAGACTGGACCACAAAAAGAAGTCCCCCTGACACATAATAATCAAAACACCAAATCTACAGAATAAAGAGAAAATATTAAGAGCAGCAAACGAAAAAGGCAAAGTAACATATAAAGGCAGACCTATAAGAATCACACCCGACTTCTCAATGGAATCTCTGAAAGCCAGAAGGTCCTGGATAGATATCCTACAAACACTAAGGAAGCATGGAAGCCAACCCAGACTACTGTACCCAACAAAACTTTCAATCACTATAGATGGAGAAAACAAGATATTCCATGACAAACATAGATTTAAACAATACATATCCACAAATCCAGCAGTACAAAAAGTTCTGAAAGGAAAAATCCAACCCAATGAAGATAACTACACTCACAAAAACATAAGCAATAGATAATCCAATTTTACCAAACATGAAAACAAACAGGAAGGCAAAATCCACACATAATGATAACACCAAAAATAAATCGAAAACAAACAAGAACCAGCAATTAATGGACATTAATATCCCTAAATGTCAACTGTCTTAACCTGCCCATAAAAAGATACAGGATAACAGAATGGACACGAAGACAGAATCCATCCTTCTGCTGTATACAAGAAACACACCTCAACTTCAAAGACAGACATTACCTCAGAATAAAGCGTTTGGAAAAGATTTTCCAATCAAATGGGCCCAAGAAACAAGCTAGTGTAGCAATCCTAATATCTAACAAATTAGACTTCAAACTAAAATCATTCAAAAGAGATGAAGAAGGGAATTTCATACTCATCACATGAAAAGTCCATCAAGATGAAGTCTCAATCCTGAACATCTGTGCCCCAAATACAAAGGCAGTCACATTTGTAAAAGAAATATTGCTAAAGCTCAAACCACACTTAAACCACACACACATATAGTAGGAGACCAACACCCCTGTTTCACCACTAGACAGGACCACCAGACAGAAACTTAACAAAGAAATAAAGGATCTAAGAGAAGTTATGACCCAACTGGGTTTAACAGGTATCTATAGAACACTCCTCGAAAAACAAAAGAATATACCTTCTTCTCAGTGCCACATGGAACCTTCTCTAAAACTGACCACATAGTTGGCAACAAAGCAAAACTCCACAGTTACAAAAGAATTGAAATAACCCCCTGTATCTTATCAGATCACCATGCTTTAAAGTTAGAATTCAATAGCAATACAAATTGCAGAAAACCTACATGTTCGTGGAAATTGAATAACACCCAGTTGCACCATTCATGGGTTGAGAAAGAAATAAAAAGGAAATTAAAGACTTCCTAGAATTTAATGAGAATGTAGACACCACATACCCAAACTTATGGGACACTCTGAAAGCAGTGCTAAGAGGAAAGTTCATAGCATTAAGTGCCCACATGAAGAAACTGGAGATAAGTCACACTAGAGAATTGACAGAACAACTGAAAGCTTTAGAGCAAAAAGAAGCAAACTCACCATGGAGGAGCAGATGTCAGAAAATAATCAAACTGAGGGCTGAAATCAATAAAGTAGAAACTAGGAAAACATTACAAAGAATCAATGAAACAAAGAGTTGGTTCTTTGAGAAGATCAGCAAGATAGACAAACTTCTATCCAAACTAACAAAAAGGCAGAGAGAGAGAGGGGGGGGGGAGGAGAATGCTAATTAACAAAATCAGAAACAAAAAGGGGGTTATAACAACAGACACTGAGGAAATCCAGAGAATCTTCACGTCATTCTCTGAAAACCTGTACTCCATAAAACCCAAAAAATTAAAGGAAAGGACAGCTTTCTGGATAGATATCACTTACCAAAATTAAACCAAGAACAGATAAACAGTTTAAATCGACCTATAACCCCTAATGAAATAGAAGCAGTTATCAAAAGCCTCCCAATGAAAAAATGCCCAGGGCCAAATGGCTTCACTGCAAAATTCTACCAGAAAATCAAACAAGAGCTAACACCAGTACTCCTCAAAATGTTCCACACAATAGAAGCAGAAGAGACATAGCCAAACTCTTTTTTACCAGGCTACAATCACTTTGATATCCAAGCCACACAAAGATACAACTAAAAAAGAGAACTACAGACCAATATCCCTCATGAACATCGATACAAAAATACTCAACAAAATATTTGCGAATCAAATCCAAGAACACATCAGAAAAATCATCCACTATGATCAAGTAGGCTTCATTCCAGAGATGCAAGGATGGTTCAACATATGAAAATCCAACAATGTAATCCACCATATAAACAGATTGAGGAAAAAAAACCACATGATCATCTCACTAGATGTTGAAAAAGCCTGTGACAAAATTCAACATCCCTTCACAATAAAGGTCTTGGAGAGATCAGGGATCACAGGAACATACCTTAACATAATAAAAACAATATACAGCAAGCTGACAGCCAACATCAAAATAAATGGAGAGAAACTCAATGCAATTCCTCTAAAATCAGGAACAAGGCAAGGTTGTCCACTCTCTCCATACCTCTTCAATATTGTACTTGGAGTTCTAACTAGAGCAATAAGACAAGAAAAGGAGATCAAAGGGATACAAATTGGAAAGGAAGAAGTCAAACTTTCACTATCTGCAGATGATATGATAGTCTACATTAGTGACACGAAAAACTCTCCCAGGGAACTCCTACAGCTGATAAACACCTTCAGCAAAGTAGCAGGATAAAATGTTAATTAAAAAAATCAGTAGCCCTACTATATACAGATGATAAATCCAATGAGAAAGAAATCAGAGAAACATCATCCTTCACAATATCCACAAGCATCATAAAATATATTGGGGTAACACTAACCAAAAAAAGTGAAAGACCTGTACAGTAAGAACTTTGAGTCTCTAAAGAAAGAAATTAAAGAAGATACCAGAAAATGGAAAGATCTCCCATTCTCTTGGATAGGTAGAATCTACAGAGTAAAAATGGCAATCCTGCCAAAAGCAATCTACAGATTCAATGCCCATCAAAATCCCAACACAGTTCTTCACAGACATTGAAAGAGCAATACTCAACTTTATATGGAAAAATAAAAAACCCAGGATAGCCAAAACAATGCTGTACAATAAAGGATTTTCTGGGGGACTCACCATCCCTGACTTCAAGCTCTATTATAGAGCCATAGTTCTGAAAACAGCTTGTTATTAGCACAAAAATAGACAGATAGAAGAAAAGAATCGAATTGAAAACCCTGATATTAACCCA
The DNA here is from genome assembly GCF_003668045.3 of Cricetulus griseus. Taxonomy (NCBI): domain Eukaryota; kingdom Metazoa; phylum Chordata; class Mammalia; order Rodentia; family Cricetidae; genus Cricetulus; species Cricetulus griseus. The sequence goes on along the minus strand of NC_048596.1, from coordinate 46,251,286 downwards.
CACCCCTACAAACACCTTATTTTCTGACAAAGATGCTAAATCTATTCAAGGGAAAAGAGGTATCATCTTCAACAAATGGTGCTGGCACAACTGGATTAGGACATGCAGAAGATTGCAGATAGATCTATACCTGTCACCATGCATAAAACTTCAGTGCAAATGGATCAAAGAACTCAACGTAAATCCAGCCACACTGAATCTTCTAGAAGAGAAAGTGGGAGATACCCATGAACAAATTGGCACAGGAGACTTCTTCCTGAACATTACGCCAGTAGCACAGACATTGAGGTCTGAAATTAATAAATGGGACCTCCTGAAACTGAGAAGTTTCTGAAAGGCAAAGGACACAGTAAGACAAAAAGACAGCCCACAGAATGGGAAAAGATCTTCACCAACCCCACATCTTACAGAGGGCTGATTTCCAAAATATACATTGAACCCAATAATCTAGCCACCCAAACACCAAACAATGAAAATACAAAGTGGGGTGCTGAACTATATAGAAAATTCTAAACAGAGAAATCTGAAATGGCTGAAAGACACTTAAGAAAGTGCTCAAAATTCTTGGCCATCAGAGAAATGCAACTCAAAACAATTCTGAGATAACACTTCACACCTGTCAGAATGGCTAAAATAAAAAACACCAATGACAATCTATGCTGGAGAGGATGTGGAGAAAAAGGAACACTCCCACTGCTGGTGGGAGTGCAAACTTGTAAGATCACTTTGGAAATCAGTATGGCGGTTGCTCAGAAAAATGGGAATCAGTCTACCTCAAGATCCAGCAATTCCTTTCTTGGGCATATACCCAAATATTTCACGTTCATAATCAAGTACATGTTCAACCATCTTCACAGCAGCATTGTTTGTAATAGCCAGAACCTGGAAGCAACCTAGACGCCCCTCAACTGAATAATAGATAGAGAAAATGTGGCATATTTAGACAATGGAATACTATTCAGCAGAAAAAAACAATGGAATCTTGAAATTCGCAGGCAAATGGATGGAACTAGAAGAAACCTGAGTCACAAAAAGAACAAACATGGTATGTACTCACTCATATGTGGATTTTAGACATAGAGCAAAATATTACCAGCCTACAATCCTTTTCACCAAAGAAACTACAAAACAAGAAAGACTCTAAGGGAAAAAATGCATGGACCCCAGAGAATGGGAAGGGGCAGGATCGCTTGAGCTAATTGGGAGGATGAGGGTAGGGGAGAGGGAGCTGCCAGAATGAGAGGAGGAGAAGAGGAGGGGAGAGAAGGAAATGAAGGAGCAGAATTGTTGAGTTGGGGGAAGAATAGAGGAAAGCAGGATGAGAGATCAGAGGAAGGCATTATAGGTTCGAGGAGAGATCTGGCACTAGGGAGATTTCCAGATATCTACAAGGATGACATGAACTGACAATCTAGGCAATGATGGAGAGGGTAACCTAAATGCCTTTCCCCTATAATGAGACTGATGACTACTTTTTATGGCATCCTATAGCCCTCATCCAGTGGATGATGGAAGCAGAGGCAGACACCCACAGATATACACTGAACTGAACTCTGGAACCTAGTTGTAGAGAAGGAGAAATGAAGATCAAAAGCGTTGGTACCAGGCTGCTGAAACCCAAAGAAACAGCTGGCCTGAACAAGGGGGAGCACATGAACCCCAGACTGCTGTCTGGGAGGCCAGCTCAGGATTGATCCAGACCCCTGAACATGGATGTCAATAAGGAGGCCTCTGCACTCTAGGGGGCTCCTGGTAGTGGATTAGTATTTTTCCCTGGTGTAAGAAGGGACTTTAGAACCCATCCCATGTGAAGGGATGCACTCTTGGCCTAGGCCCTGCCCAGGATCATGTGGTGGACTTTGGGGAGCCACCGTTAAGGGCCCTACCCTGTCTGGGAAGTGGAGGGTGGATGTGGTGGTGGGGTAGATGGGAGGTTGGGGGGAGGGGAGGAAGAGGGAGAGAGATTGACATGTGAAGCAAGCTTGTTTCTAAGTTGAACTAATTAAAAAAAATTAAAAAAACAATTCAACAACAGAAAAACCAATATGGCGCCACCAGAGACAAGAGACCAAACACCAGCAAGATCAGAACATCACAATTCAGACGAAGCAGATTGAGAATGACCTTAAAAACATCTTCATGAAAATGATAGAGGGTCTCAAAGAGAGTATGAGAAAATCCCTTAACGAAATGGAAGAAAAAAACAAACCAAAAAATATAAGATATCAGCAAATCGTTCAAGGAAACACTTCAAACCTAAAAACTGAAAGAAATCACAATCTGAGGGAATTCTGGAAATAGAAAAGCTGAATAAAGGATAAGGAACTACAGATGCAAGCATAACCAACAGAATAAAAGAGATGGAATAGAGAATCTCAGGAGTTGAAGATACACTAGGAGAAATAGACTCATCAACCAAAGAAAATCTTAAGTCCAACAAGTCCCTAACACAAAATATCCAGGAAATATGGGATATTGTGAAAAGACCAAACCTAAGAATAATAGGTATAGAAGAAGGTGAAGAAATTCAACTCAAAGGAGCAGAAAACATATTCAACAAAATCATAGAAGAAAACTTTCCTAACCTAAAGAAAGACATGCCAATGAAAGTTCAAGAAGCCTACAGAACACAAAATAGACTGGACCACAAAAAAGGTGTCCTTGACACACAATAATCAAAACACCAAACATACAGAATAAAGAGAAAATATTAAGAACAGCAAAGGTAAAAGGTCAACTAACATATAAAGGCAAACCTATCAGAATTATACCTAACTTTTCCATGGAAACTCTGAAAGCCAAAAGGTCCTGGATAGATATTCTACCTACACTAAGAGACCATGGATGCCAGCCCAGACTACTATACCCAGCAAAGCTTTCAATCATTATAGATGGAGAAAACAAGATATTCCATGGCAAAACGAGATTCAAACAATATTCATCTGCTAATCCAGCCCTACAGAAAGTTCTGGAAGGAAAACTACAACCCAAGGAAGTTAACTACAACCAGAAAAATATAGGGAATATATAATCCCATTTTACCAACACCGAAAAGAAAAAGGGGATGGAAACCCAAACATAATTTCACCACCACCACCAAATCCAAAACAAACAAGAATGAACAATCAATGGTCACTAATACTCCTCAATATTAATGGCCTTAACTCGCCCATAAAAAGACACAGGTTAGCAGCAGAATGGATAAGAAGACAGAATCCATCCTTCTGCTGCATACAAGAAACACACCTCAATTTCAAAGACAGATGGTACCTAAGAATTAAAGGTTGGGAAAAGATTTTCCAATCAAATGGATCCAAGAAACAAGTGGGGGTAGCAATCCTAATATCCAACAAATTGCACTTTAAACTAAAAATCAATCAAAAGAGATGGAGGAGGTCACTTCATATTCATCACAGGAGAAATCCATCAGGATGAAGTCTCAATTCTGAACATTTATGCCCCCCAAAAGGCATCCACGTTTGTAAAAGATACATTACTAAAACTCAAATCACACATAAAACCGCACACACTTATAGTGGGAGACTTCAACACCCCACTCTCTCCACTGGGCAGGAACACCACACAGAAACTTAACAAAGAAACAAAGGAACTAATAGAAGTTATGGCCCAATTGGGCTTAACAGACATTTTTAGAACATTCCACCCAAACACAAAATAACATAGTTTCTTCTCAGCACCACATGGAACCTTCTCTAAAATTGACCACATACTTGGCAACATAGCAAACCTAAACAGGTACAAAATTAAAATAACCCCCTGTATCTTATCAGACCACCATACTTTCAAGTTAGAATTCAACAACAAAGGTATTGCAGAAAACCTATAAACTCATGGAAATTAAGTAACACCCAATTGCACAATTCCTGGGTCAAGGAAGAAATAAAAAAAGAAATTAAAGTCTTCCTAGAATTCAATGAGAATGCCGTCACAACATACCCAAACTTATGGGACACTTTGAAAGCAGTTTTAAGAGGAAAGTTCATAGCACATGAAGAAACAGGAGAATAATCACACTAGAGAATTAACAACACAACTGAAAGCTCTAGAACACAAAGAAACCAATACACCCCGGAGGAATAGATGCCAGGAAATAATCAAATTGAGGGCTGAAATCAATAAAGTGGAAACTATGAGAACAATACAAAGAATCAATGAAACAAAGAGTTGGTTCTTTGAAAAGATCAACAAGATAGACAAACCTTTATCCAAACTTACCAAATGGCAGAGAGTGAATATGCAAATTAATAAAACCAAGAATGAAAATGGGGACATAAGAACAGATGCAGAGGAAATCCAGAGAATCATCAGGTCATGCTTCAAAAACCTGTATTCCTCAAAATTTGAAAATTTAAAGGAAATGAACAATTTTCTGGACAGATTTCACTTACCAAAATTAAATCAAGAACAGATAAGCAACTTAAATAGACCTATAACCCTTAATGAAATAGAAGCAGTCATCAAAAGTCTCCCAACCAAAAAAAATCCCAGGAACCGAAGCCTTCAGTGCAGAATTCTACCAGAAATTCAAGGAACAGCTAACACCAATTCTCCTCAAAGTATTCTACAAAATAGAAGCAGAATGGTCATTGCCAAACTCTTTTCACCGGGCTTCAATAACCTTGATACCCAAGCCACACAAAGGCACAACTAAGAAAAAGAACTACAGACCAATATCCCTCATGAACATCGATGCAAAAATACTCAACAAAATATTTGTGAATCAAATCCAAGAACACATCAGAAAAAATCATCCACTATGATCAAGTAGGCTTTATCCCAGGGATGCAAGGATGGTTCAACATATGAAAATCCATCAATGTAATCCACCATATAAACAGATTGAGGGAAAAAAATAACACATGATCATCTCACTAAATGTTGAAAAAGCCTTTGACAAAAATCCAACATCCCTTCATGATAAAGGTCTTGGAGAGATCAGGGATCACAGGAACATACCTAAATACCTAACATAATAAAAACAGTATACAGCAAGCCGACAGCCAACATCTAATTAATTGGAGAGAAACTCAATGCAATTCCTCTAAAATCAGGAACAAGACAAGGATGTCCACTTTCTCCATACCTCTTCAATATTGTCCTTGATGCTAGAGCAATAAGACAACAGAAAGAGATCAAGGGGGATACAATTTGGAAAGGAAGAAGTCAAACTTTCACTATTTGCAGATGATACGATAGTCTACATTAGTAATCCGAAAAACTCTCCCAGGGAACTCCTACAGCTGATAAACACCTTCAGCAATGTGGCAGAATACAAGATTAACTAATAAAATATGTATCCCTACTATATACAGATAATACATTCGTGGAAAAAGAAATCAGAGAAACATCACCCTTAACAATTGCCACAAGCATCATAAAATATATTGGGGTAACACTAACCAAAAAAGTGAAAGACCTGTACCATAAGAATTTTTAGTCTCTAAAGAAAGAAATTAAAGAAGATACTAGAAAATGGAAGGATCTCCCATGTTCTTGGATAGGTAGTATCAACATAGTAAAAATGTCAGTCTTGCCCAAAGCAATCTACAGATTCAATGCAATCCCCATCAAAATCCCAACACAATTGTTCACAGACCTTGAAAGAACAATACTCAACTTTATATGGAAAAACAATAGACCCAGGATGGTCAAAACAACCCTGTACAATAAAGGAACTTCTGGAGGCATCACCACCCCTGACTTCAAGCTCTATTACAGAGCCATAGTTCTGAAAATAGCTTGGTATTGGCACAAAAATAGACAGGTAGCCCAATGGAATAGAATTGAAAACCCCTGATATTAACCCACACACCTATGAATACTTGATTTTTGACAAAGAAGGTAAATTTATATGATGGAATAAAGAAAATATCTTCAACAAATGGTGCTGACATAACAGGATGCTGGAATGTAGAAGACTACAGATAGATCCATGTCGACCACCATGCACAAAACCTAAGTCCAAATGGATCAAAGAACTCAACATCAATCCAGCCACACTGAACCTATTAGAAGACAAAGTGGGAAATACCTATAGTGGGAAATTACCAATATGGAGTCAGGCAGAAATATAAGGGTATTTAATAGGGAAAAGCCTTACTTACAGAGTGACCTAGCCAGCCGGCGCGGCAGCAGTCTGTATAGCAAGAAGCAAAATAAAACCGAAAGAACAAACGCAGTCACACTACGTCACTCTGACCATGCCCTCACAAGCGTGGTCAGGTACACCTGTAGCCAGCCCCTAAGTAGGCGTGGCTACAGCTTCCCCTACAATTCCCCTTTTAGTCTAAAAGAGGATTAAAACTTAACAGTTTAAAGTATCCAAAATGAACAATCATAAAGGTAAAATATAAGAAGATACAACAATCTGCTTATGTCACATCCTAACTATCTATTTTAACTAAACCCTAAAGTCATCTGACAGAGGTATCCAAGCCTGAACACCTCGTTCCAATCCCAACCAAAAACAGTAGACGTGGCTACAGCTTCCCCTACAAATACCCTTGAATTAATTGGAACAGGAGGCTGCTTCCCGAACACTACACCTTAAGCACAGATACTGAGATCAACAACTGATAAATCGGACCTCCTGAAACTGAGAAGCTTCTGTAAGGCTAAGGACACAGTCAGTAAGACAAAACGGCAGCCCACAGATTGGGAAAAGATATTCACCAACCCCACATCTGACAGAGGGCTGATATCAAAAATATACAAAGAACTCAAGAATCGAGTATCTAAAACACCGAACAATCTAATTAAAAAGTGGGGCACAGAACTAAATAGACAATTCTCAATAGAAGAATCTAAAATGGCCGAAAGACACATAAGAAAGTGTTCAACATCCTTATCCATCAGGGAAATGCAAATCAAAACTACTCTGAAATACCATCTTACTCCTTTTAGAATGGCTAAAATTGAAAACACCAATGATAGTTTAGGCTGGAGAGGATGTAGAGAAAGGAGAACACTCTTCCACTGCTGGTGGGAGTGCCAACTTTTACAGCCACTTTGGAAATCACTATGGTGACTCCTCAGGAAATTGGGAATCAGTCTATCACAAGATTCAGCAATCCCACTCTTAGGCATATACCCCAAAGAAGCACATTCATACAACAAGGACATTTGTTCAAAGAGGTTCATAGCAGCACTATTTGTGATAGCCAGAACATGGAAGCAACCTAGATGCCCTCAACTGAAGAATGGATAGAGAAAATGTGGTACATTTACACAATGGAGTACTACTCAGCAGAAAAAAACCAATGGAATCTTGAAATTCGCAGGCAAATGGATGGAACTAGAAGAAACCATTCTGAGCGAGGTAACCCAATCACAAAAAGACAAATGTGGTATGTACTCACTCATATGTGGATTTTAGACATAGAGCAAAGGATTACCAGCCTACAATCCACACTGCCAGAGAAGCTAGTAAATAAGGAGGACTGTTAGAGAGACATACATGGTCCCCTGGAGAAGGGGAAAGGGACAAGATCTCCTGAGCAAATTTCGAGCAAGAGAGGAGGGGGAAAGAGCTAGAAGAATGAGAAGGGGAGAAGAGGAGTAGTGAGGAGGACATGAGGGAGCAGAAAGGTTGAGTCAGGGGAAGAATTGAAGAAAACAAGAAAGGAGATACCATAATAGAAGAAGACATTTCAGGTTTCCAGAGAAATCAGGCACTAGGGAAATGTCTAGAGATCTACAAAGAAGACACCAACTAACAATGTAAGCAACAGAGGAGAGGCTACCTTAAATTCCCTCCCCTGATAATGAGATTGATGACTGCCATCCGTTAGCCTTCATTAAGCAGCACATTCATGAATGTGTAAATGTACCACATTTTCTCTATCCATTCTTCAGTTGAGGGGCATCTAGGTTGCTTCCAGGTTCTGGCTATTACAAATAGTGCTGTTATGAACATAGTTGAACAGATGTCCTTGTTGTATGAATGTGCTTCTTTTGAATGAATGTGGAAGTAGAAGCAGATACCCACAGCTAATCACTGAACTGAACTGGAATACAGTTTCAGAGAAGAGTGATTAGCAAGGGGGTGCAGACCAGGCTGGTGAAACCCACAGAAACAGCTGACCTGAACAATGGGGAGCTCTTGGTCCCCAGACTGATAGCTGGGATACCAGCATGGGACTGATCCAGACCCTGGGAACGTGGATTTCAATGAGGAAACCTCGGAATTCTATGGGACCTCCTTTAATAGTTCAGTACTTATCCCTAGCATAGGTGTGGACTTTGGGAGCCCAATGCACATAGAGGAATATTCCCTGAGCCAAGACACACGTGGGCGGGCCTAGCCCCTATCCCAAAGAATATGACAGACTCTGATGACCCCTATGGAAGGCCTAACCCTCCCTGGGGAGCAGGAAGGATATATGATAGGTAGGGTTTTAGTTGGTGAGGGGTGGTGTGGGAGGAGGGGAGGGAGTGGGAACTGGGAGTGACATGTAAAACAATCTTGTTTCTAATTCAAAATTTAAAAATGATGGGAAAAAAAAGAACATAACCCTTGTGGATTCCCATGGGAGGCTAGATTGGGGCTCCTGGGAACTTGGTATTCCTTTCTGTTGCAGCCAAATGAGGTAGGGCAGAAGGGTTATCAGGAGACTTGTAGGACGTAACCTGAAGGGTAAATGGGAGACTGTAGCCTAAGTGCAGCCTTGGGTGGCTTGTTTTGCTTCCACCTCAGCCACCAGTTTAGGCACCCTGCCTGAGTCTCTGTGGTTCTGTTTGCAGATTCACCTTCCTGGGTTGACATAGAAACAATGGCAGATAGGGCACATACTCAAAAGAGGGAGGGGAAATCCCTGTGATCCTCAAGAAGCTTGTTTGTCCAAGAGGACAAGGCTGATGAAGCAGCTTCTTCAGAAGCAGCCACAACTCAAGGACATGAAAGGACTGGTAACCATCAGTGCTTGGACTCTGGCTCAGGGCACACAGCACCAGCATACCCGCTGAGAGAACTCAGGGGCAGAGTGTGAAATGCAGGCTGCCATCACAGATGGATCGTGTTGTCTGAGCAACTCTCCCTCCATGGAGGTGTGAACTTTGTGGGCAACAAAATGGGAAATGACAAATAAAAGTTAGGTAGAGAAAGATATACAATCTTGGCTCAGCTTTGGGGAGCAAGAACAGTTTACTCTTCTGGGGTCTTGAGGGGAAGGAATAGCTCTTTCAAAGAACTCTTCTTTGGGGCCAATTGCCTGCCCCCCCCAACTGAATATCCATGCCTTCCTGTTGAGCTTTGTCTGGTGCTATTGACTCCCTACCAGGGGCATTTTAATAACACCTCTTAAGCCACCTACTGCCAGCCTTTCCCAGGGACAGCTGCCTCTGCAGATCTCCATGTGCTTTTCTCTAGTCTACACCCAGCATCGACATCCTGCAATTCCTGTCAGCGCTCAGGAACCTGCTTTTCATTGGAGCCTTCACTCTGAGAATACAACTTGTGAAGGATATTTCTGTGTTTGCCATAGATGCTATAATTTTTTAAAAAATGTTTTACAAGAGCCCGGACATACCTGTAATCATAGCACTTGGGGATGCCAAGTCATTTTCTTTTCTTTTCTTTTCTTTCTTTCTTTTTTTTTTCTACATACTTGAGTTCAAGGTTGGCATGGGAAATATAAGACTCCATCAAAAACAAGCAAATGAATGAAAAAAAAAAACTAGTAAGAACATACAGCATTGAAAGTTATATTTTTAATTGTCTCCTTTTTAACTGTGTCCAGTAAAGCCACAGC